>NW_017671462.1:224396-292776 GCF_001879085.1 Nicotiana attenuata | reverse complement strand
ATTTAAGACTGGGCTGAAGATTCCTCATGCATGACACATCATTGAAACCAGCGTAAAAGGGACTGTACAAGAAAGAAAAGATAGACAAAAATGAAAACTATCAGGAATGAAAAAGAGGTAAATTGCACTTCATTAATATTTAAGATAACAAGGTTTAACTCATCCAAACGGACGGAACATAGCATCCGAATTACAACCTTGGAAATAATCCAGATTAAACTGAAAGGAAATCAAAACTAACTACCAAGACTCCCTCCGGGTAGGAAGGGGAGTTGCTTCCCAATTGTTAAGCTTTACCTGGTGCCCCACGAACTGAACATCTGCCTTGCTTGGACCTTCTCCGGCCTCCAATACATTCACCTCATAAAACAGCTTTTCAAACCTCTCAATCAGCTCCTTGTCGGGATCAACCACACCACTGGGCATTGCTGTTGCTAGGCGCTTCTTAGTACCAGGCCTGACAAAGGAACGGGAAAGGCGGGGGATAGGTTTTGGAAGGGTCCATGCTTTCTTTTTCATCTTTCTAGCTCACCTTATGTCTGCAGCAGTGGGCTTGAAACCTAAACCAAAAGTATCCAGGTTTGCAGGAAGGGATACATGCTGTACAATGCCTTGTAAAGAAGCACCCAAGCCCTTTCCAGGTACAAATCCGTTCTTCAGCATTTCCGACGCAACCATGACGGATGCAGCAGCTACCTTTGGCACAGGAATACACTTCCCTTCCGGAATCTTTTCAACCGATACCGTATCAAAGACTTGATAAACCCATGGACTTTTGTCATCCTCAGCTTCTATGAAAGGCACAATGTCACCACCCAGAGTACACGAACTATCTTCCCCATGCACCACAATCTATTGCCTGTCCCACTCGAATTTAACCATCTGGTGCAAAGTAGATGGCACTGCCTTTGCTGCATGGATCAAGGGTCGGCCTAACAGGAGATTGTAAGAGACAGCCACGTCGAGCACCTGGAACTCCATAGTGAATTCAACCAGACCTATTGTCAGTTCCAACACTATATCCCCAACTGTGTCCTTGCCTCCTCCATCAAATCCTCGCACGCAAATACTATTCTTGTGGATTCTCTCACTGTCCACCTTTAACTTTTCCAGGGTGGAGAGAGGGCAAATGTTTGCACTGGACCCGTTATCAACTAGCGCTCGGGTGACCATAGAGTCTTCACATTTCACCGTGAGGTAGAGTGCTCTATTATGTTCAGCGCCTTCCAAAGGCAGCTCATCATCAGAAAACGTAACCCTGTTGACTTCGAAAATCTTGTTTGCTATTTTCTCCAAGTGGTTCACAGAAATCTTGTCAGGAACATGGGCCTCATTCAAACTTTCATCAATGCCTGGCGGTGCTCATCTGAGTGGATCAGTAATGATACCAAAGAGATTTGCGCTGGGGTCTTTCTCAACTGTTCTATAATGGAATAATCTTGTGCCTTCATCTTCTTCAAGAATTCTTCTGCCTCTTCTTCGGTTACAGCTTTCTTTACTGATACTGGATTATCTTTGGTGAGTTTAGCCTTTCTTAGCTCGTCAGGAGCAAAGCATCTTCCCACGCGAGTCAGTCCATGGGTTTCACAAACTTCTTCCTTAACTTCCTTTCCCTGATACATCACTGTCACTCGGCCGTAATTCCATGGGACGACCTTTTCACTGATTACTTATAGCTGAGTCACTGGCTTGATGACAACCGGCTCTGTGCGAGCCCCTTTCACAATCACAACGGGCTTGACAGCTGCCCCCGACACTACCACTTTAGCTGGTTCTTGTTTTTCTACAACGCTGTTCAAAAGCTCCTTCTTTATTACTACAACTGGCTTGCTAGCTGTTTCTTCTACCTTGATCAATGCCCTCCCCTTTGTTAGTTGCTCATTTGATCTATCCTCACTAGCCCTGATCATCATTACAGTTTGTGACGGCTTCTTATGCTCTCCCTTTTGGACTAGCTCAATCATATGGGTCTCGTGATGGGTTGGTAATGGATTTTGGGTGATGTTAGGCGTTTCTGGGGCTTGCACTTCAATTCGGCGGGTATCAATGAGCTCTTGGATGGCCGTTTTCAAATGCCAACATTTTTCTGTGTCATGTCCCGGCGCACCTGAGCAATACTCACAACTCACAGAGTGGTCCAGATTCCTTAGGGGAGGATTTGGCAATTTGGGTTCAATCGGACTCAGCATGCCCAACTGTCTCAATCTGTGGTACAAGCTAGTGTAAGATTCACCCAAGGGAGTGAAAGTCTTCTTCTTTTGCAGCCTATCATTCTTAAATGCAGGGTTAGGTCAAAAACCGGTTCCAGCGGGATTTCTGTTGGTTCTTGGGGGTGGGTAGGTGTTTTGAGCTGAGTAAGTATTTTGTGGGATGGGTGTGCGCCATTGTGCATGGGTAGGAGGTTGGGGGTATGTTTGGGCATGGTGGACAGAGAAATTGGGGACAGGAGGTGGGTAATAGTGCTGCGGTGGGCCATATGGGGTGTGTGGGTAGGTTTGGGGGTGAGGGCGAGGTTGGTGATAATATGGCGATGGACCTCTGGACCAAGCTCTCGATTCCACTACTGCAACATCTTCTTTCTTCTTCTTTCCCAATACTCCTCCAGTGCCGCTCTGAATAGCCTAGGTAGTTGCTTTGATTGCTGAATAGCTCATAATCTTGTTAGACTTGAGACCCTCTTCCACCATACTTCCCATTTTCACGACCTCATTGAAAGTTTTCCCCACTGCAGACACCAGATGACCATAATAGGTTGGCTCCAAAGCCTGTAGGAAATAATCAACCATCTCGTTCTCTTTCATTGGAGGATCGACTCTTGCCGCCTGCTCTCTCCACCGAAAACCATACTCTCTGAAGCTTTCTCCGGGCTTCTTCTCAATTTTAGTTAGTGACAGACGGTCGGGGACAATTTCGAGATTGTACTGAAAATGACATGCAAATGCTTGGGCCAGGTCATCCCAAGTGTACCATCGAGCATGATCCTGTCGTGTGTACCACTCCAAAGCTGCTCCACTTAGACTTTGACTAAAGTAAGCCATCAATAACTCGTCCCTTCCTCCAGCTCCTCTCATCTTGCTGCAGAACCCCCTTAAGTGGGCCACCGGATCACCATGGCCATCATATAGGTCAAACTTGGGCGGCTTGAATCCTGCTGGCAACTGGACATCAGGGAACAGGCATAGGTCCTTGTAGGATACACTCACTTATCCTCCGAGCCCTTGCATATTTCGGAATGACTGTTCTAAGCTCTTAACCTTCCGTATCATTTCTTCTTGCTCATGGTTTTTGGGAGGCTTTTCTTCTTCAGCTGAGAGATCAAGGCGGGGAGTGTAAGGGCATGGCTCTGGTGGTTTGAAAGTGGCTTCGGGTGGGTAATACTGGTTATCATGGGTTTGGAACAAAGGTTCGCTAGAAGACCTGTGTAGTGCGACAGGTGGGGGAGCCACAAACACAGGAGTAGTTGGTGGTAGAGGGCATGGAATTTGTTTGGGTGGTGGGGGTGGTGGTGTTTGAGAGGTGGTTCTGTAGTACTGCTAGTAAGTAGGGGAAGCCGGTGATGAGTTCACTGTGGGAGGATCTTGAGGCTGAGCTAGTGGTGGGAGGTAGGTGGGGTTAGCAGGATAGGCTGGTGGTGGATGTCCCTTCGGCTAGGCCTGGTACATCTCGGCCATTTGTTGCTTCAGTTTATACATCTCCTCCTTCATTGCATTAACGTCCACTACTTCCTCCTCCCTAAATGGGTCGACAATGCTTGCTTCCAATTCCTGGTTGACCATGTTTGACTTATCCTTAGAGCGGGTGTTGTAGGGATGGGTTGCCAGAATGCCAGTCAACTTAACCACTTGCCTGGACTCATCAACAATAACTTTGTTAGCGGTTAGGGCATTAACAGATAGATGACCGCACATTGGGGAGTGAATGCACCTAAGCAGTTAACCATTTCTATTATGCCTTTGCTTGGTTGCATGCGTCATCCCGGCTTTTCCTTATTTCTATGTGCCACTTCCTTTTATTTTCCATTATTTCTTGCCGCTCTTTTTTTTTGCATTTTATCTCCTATTTTTATTATTTGGTTACGGTCGATCCTATGGAGATTGCCTACGTATCACGACTCCGCGTGAAGCAGACCAAGCGTAGTTCATGAAGAATAAATGTAAAATAGAAGCAAAATATATTTGGGAATTTCAACTTTTTTTTATAGCAACTACGTCTATTACAAAGACTCAAAGCGGACAGATTAAACAACTAACAGACTTTAACGCAGAAAAGAACTACAGACTCCGCCATCCCTATTCTAGGTCAAACAGACTCAATCAAGTGACTGACTTTTAATGAAAAGGAAATACAGACTCTAGCAGAAACGGAAATACAGACTCAAATGACAAACAGACTCAAATGACAAACTCTAGTAGAAAAGAAATACAGACTCAAAAGACAATCATGAATACATTAAAGCTCCTGGTGCCCGCGGGACATCGTTCGGTCTCGCCGCGGGACTATATGCAAGTTCCCCTTGAAGTCTGTCCAAGTCACTCATTATCTGCTTCACAAATATCATCACTGATGCAAAGAAGGTGGTACGGGTCATGTTCTCGCACATTTGGCATTTCCGAGTAATAGAATGAGCAACGGTTAAAATTCTCTCTCTGATTCTGCCCTTTTCTTGAAGCAACCGCCCTATTTGTGGGTCCTAGCCTCCAAAGTTTGCTCGGCTACCTGGTTTTGTCCCGGTAGTTGTTGCAAGTCCATTTCTAACNGGTTTCAATGTCACCTGTAGGCTATTTGAAGAAAATTGGCCATGTACTGGCTTATTTTGACTTAAAAAGCAAAGTGGCTATTTTTCAAAAATTTTAACAAAGACTCAGTTTTGCAAATACGGCCTTTCAGCACTTCCGAAAGGGAGATTTTAAGGCTGCGCCCGCAAACCGTTTTAATATGATTCAAGGTGGCTGTTCTTGTAAAAACAGTCTTCCGACGCCCTTTTGGGGACATTCGGCTTATTTTTCAACAAGAATGGCGTCACTCGACTTATTGGATAAAAATTAAACTTTTGGTACTTTTGGCTATTTTTGCAAAAGGGGTGGTTGGACCCGATGAGGGTTGCCTACGTATCTCACATCCGGTGAGAATCAAACCAGCGTAGTTCGGGCAAATAAACTAACTATTTTCGAAAACAAGACTCTTTTTGACAAATACACTATTTCGAAAAACAGGACTCTTTTTACATTTTCTTTTCGACAAGCCATTTGAAAATAAAACTCTTTTGTTGTTTTTTTTATTATTGACAAATAAAACAAACCATTTTTGTAAGAACAAATTTTCCTTTTTCTCTTTTCTTCTTTTCCATTTTTCTCAAAAATTCGGCAGAGTTTCGACTCTATTTTGACATTAGTCGTTTTTCTAGAATAGAGAATTAACTCTCTACACTGCTAGTTCTCTCTTTCTTTTTCTTTTCAATTTTTCCAAATATTCAAGCCGGTCAGCATATGAGTCCGAGACAAATAAATGCACACTCAACACCTAAGATGCATCAGGATGGTCTTTTTATATCCGATTACCTATCCTAGACGGACCCAACCCCTGTGTTGAGTCTCCTAAGTCATATGCACGTGATGCAAATAAGCGCTCCTATTAGGGATCCGGCATGGAGTCAAGTTATTCTAAGTTTCAAAACCTGGGTATGTGTTCAAGACTGTGTACCCGAGCGGACAACTCGAGTCGAGGAGGGGGCTACGTACCGGGGACCCGCGGGATCGTCCGGCTTAGTAACTTGTCCGGCCACTTTCTTATTTTAGGGTATGACACTAACAGAATAGGGAGTCTCCACCAGTGAGCACATCCCCGGAGGTGAGGAGAGAAGGGTTTCAGCACAGTTTATATATACTGTTCACATAATATCAAAGCGGTAAAACATTTAGCACATAAGGCATGGAAACATGTAGGAAAATCAGATAAAGCCAAACATAACAATTATTCTAAGCTCGAATTCTTAAACCCTAAACTGAAGTTCTGGGTTTGTGTCCCCAGCAGAGTCGCCAGAGCTGTTACACCTCCTTTTTCATTACTACACCCCCGGAAGAGTATAATAAAGGGAGTTATTTCCAACTTGAAGTGACAATCGAAACGGGATTTGTTATTTAAATATTCAGAGTCGCCACTTGGGAGATTTATGGTGTCCCAAGTCACCGGTTGAATCCCGAATCGAGGAAAAGAATGACTCTGTTTTAACAGTCCGCGATCCAGAAATCCGAGGAAGGAATTCTGTTAACCCGGGAGAAGGTGTTAGGCATTCCCGGGTTCCGTGGTTCTAGAACGGTCGCTCAACTGTCATATTTTGCTTATTTATTTGATTTTAATACATATTTTAATCTATGTGCTTTTAACTTTGAACCTCTTTTATCATTATTATTTTAAGAGAATTGCAACGTCGTGAAAACATGTCTCGAACCGCGTCACATAAATGTATCCGCGATTTTTGACACATTTCGACTTCGTTGAGATTTGGATTTGGGTCACATAAATGTGCACCCGTATTAGGAAGGTGAATTTATTAAACACGCGCCTAAAGCGACTAACGCGTTATTATCTTTGGGGAAAGCCGTAAAATTCGCTAAACGGCCTATCCCGAAGTCTAGGTATTTTAAGTATAACATTTATCGAGGGCCCCGCCATTTGTTTATTTTGTATAGCGAGGCGCATCTCGTTTTTAATTTTAAGGCCAATCTAAAGCAAGCTAAAATTTTCTATTTTAATATTGTCTCTAATAATAAAAGAAAGTCCCAATTAATTATTATATCAATGTATCACTATTAAGATAGCTGTAACGAGTATTGAATTTAAACGAAGCAATCTCCATGAATCTTCAATGTTTTGGGCCTCAGACTGGCCCTTCACTAGTTTAACTCTGCCCGCAAATGCACAATGCCCAGACGTGGGCCTTTGGGTGGAAGAGACGAAAGCCCAGGCGAATGGTATTATTACTAGAACCCCACAGTTTACATTGTGTTCATAGGATTTAATATCTATTTTTAAACTTTGTGAGATATGGAGCAATTGACTATTTTCAAAACTTGAAATGATTTGGCTTCAACAATGGACACTTACGGCAGCTAAATGACCCAAAGTAATTATGCTATGACAATCAATTAATTGCACATGGACCTGTGCATTAAGGCACACTGTTATTCAAACTCAATTTCAAAATCGTTACTAAGATATCTATTACCAGGTCCCAAAGTTCTATTCTGAACTACACTACTGTACTACGCCAAGCTAATGTCGCAAACACTTCTGCTAAGGCAGGGGATTTAGAATTTTTTTTATGGCAACAACGCAAGAATTCCATCAGAGGAAGACAAGATCAAGGCAACACAAGAGCAAGTTAGAAGACATAGATAGGACCCCTTTTGTAATTCATAGATCATAGCTTAGGCTAGCTCTTTTATTTTAATGCGGTGTGATAAGGAGGTCAGCGAGCAGTAGCAGCAGCAACAACAGTGAAATCATAGCTCCTGGTAGTGTCCAGCTACCAAACCTTCCCGAACTACACTGACCTGATTCCTTTTTAGCCAAGGATATGTAGGCGACCTTTGAAGCGGGGTGCGGTCAGACGGTTTTCAAAAATGGTTGACAATATCGGAATATTCAACGGGCAAAATCGCTCGTTGAGTTGTATCTCTTGCCCGAGAGCTCTGCGTGTTCCCAAGCAAAGAGGGGCAGCTGTGAGCACGTGATTTTTGCCCTATATATGAATTATTCCCAAAATTCAAACAAAATAATTTTTCTTTCGTTATTTTACACTTTGCGAATTTTGTATTATTTCCTGTTAATTGTTTGCATTTTATCTGGGCACTTTAATTCATATGAAAATAAAAAAAAAATTTAATTACATTTGAGATTTGCATTTAGGAATAATTACGATTGAGTTGTTTTAGAGCAAATATGAAGAAAATAACAACAATGGTCCATTTTTGTATTTTTAATTGTTAATTGTTGAGTTTACTTTTAATAGGATTTAATCAATTTTGTAGGAATTAATTAGCTTAGTTTTGGCAATGAACTAGTTTCATTTTTAATTCTTTGCAATTTTATAAAATCAGAAAAATACGAAAAAAATATATATACTAAAATTGAAAACTAAAAAATAAATAAAAGAAAAGAGAAAACAATTTAAAACAAAGAAAATAACAATAAAAGAAAATAGATAACAAAGGTGGTCTCAGCAGAGACCCATGAATTGGGCCATTTTAACACCTGGCCCAAACCATACGCACCCCGTCCAGCCCAAATCCTCGATCCAGTCCATTCCCCACGCCCAGCCAAACGACGTCGTTTGGTTAAGTTCCAATCTTGACCATTGATGATTATTGATCCATCGGACAGGAAGTCCACGATCAAAGATATATAACGGTCAGACCCCCCTTACCCCAAGCCATCGTCTCTCTCACTCCCCCATAGAAACCTCGCCGGCTCCGCTTAGCTCCGCCGCCGGAAATCGTACACGGCGGCAGAGAACCACCAAATGCCACCAAAATTACACCATAACCCTTCCTCAACCTCCCCATTCCGATTATCCAAACACTTTTCCTCGAAACCCAGCCCAGCACCTCGAATCTTAAATCTAAGACATGAACCCTAGCGCCGCCACAAGATCCCCTGGCGGCGGCGCCACCACCAAACCTTCCCAAACCAATACCCCATAACCTCCTTGACCACATTGTCTTGAATCCCAAGCCAAAACCCTTCAAATCCAAGGGGAAATCCACCAATTTTGGATCTAGGGTTCAAAGAGTCTGGACCTTTTTTGGGGTTTTCCAAGGCTCAGCACCTGCAGATCCACCAGCTGCCCCAGTTCAGGACCAGGTTCCAGCTGTGGACCCTCCAGCAGCACCAGCTCAGGCACCAGCTGTGCCTATTGTGATTCCGGGTCTTCAGGAGGCCTTGGCTCAGATCTTATCAGTTTGCACTGGCCTAGCTCAGGCGGTTTCAGCCACTACAACCATAGCTACTTCACAGGCCGGGAGAGGCAGTAAGACTCCCGCCGCCCGCACACCTGAGCAGGTCGTGTAGGGACTTCAGACGCCGGGGGCACATCCAGCCCAGCCGGTCGCAGCTGCTCAGGACTATGTAGTTCCTGTCATGCCAGAGGATGAGCATCGTAGGTTGGAGAGATTTGGGAGACTTCAGCCTCTGACCTTCAGCGAAGCAGAGGGCGAGGATGCCCAAGGCTTTCTAGACAAGTGTCAGAGGATGCTTCGTACAACCGGTATCTTGGAGACCAGTGGGGTCGCTTTCACTACTTATCAGTTTTCAGGACCTGCTTTTACTTGGTGGGAGGATTTTGAGAGGCGTAGGCCTGTTGGTGCAGCACCCTTATCCTGGCAGCAGTTCTCCGTTCTCTTTCTGGAGAAGTATGTACCGCAGTCTCGCAGAGAGGAACTATGTAGACAGTTTGAGTGGTTGCCTCAGGAGACGTGACCGTGTCACAGTATGAGTTGAGATTCTCTGAGTTGGCTCGTCATGCCATCTGGTTGGTCCCGACAGATCGAGAGAGGATCAGGAGGTTTGTCGATGATCTTACTTATCAGCTCCGTATCCTTATGACCAGAGAGAGGTGACTGGTGCTACATTCGAGGAGGTTGTGGATATTGCCAGGGAGATTGAGTTTGTCTGTCGCCAGGAGCGCGAGGAGAGGGAGGCCAAGAGGCCTCGAGGATCTGGTAGCTACAGTGGTGGTCCTTCGAGGGGCCAGTTTCAGCACGGCAGAGGCCGACAGTTCCGACATGGTCAGTCTGATCGCGCAGGTTATCGAGGGGCGTCATCGGGTCATGGATCCTACAACTCACACCAGGGATATTCTTCACTTAGTGCCCTCCCAGCTCAGAGCTCATCCCGTGCCCCATCTGCTTAGGGCTCTTCTACGCCGAGTGCATCTGCTGGTCATTCCTGTGCGAGGGGTTCTCATCAATCCCTTTCTCCAGCTCCTAGGAGTTCTTATGAGTGTGGCAAGGTGGGCCACATGTGGAGGCAGTGTCCCCGCCGTGTTGCTAGTTCATCCCAGCAGAGGGGCCAATCATCAGCTTCAGCTCTAGTTGCTCCACCACCACCCGCCCAGCTAGCTAGGGGTGGGGATCAATCAGCCAGGGGTCTCCCCAGAGGGGGAGGTCGATCAGGGGTGGTCAGGCCCATTTTTATGCTATTCCAGGCAGGTCCGATGGTGTTGCCTCCGACGCCGTCATTACAGGTATTATTTCAGTTTGCCACAGAGATGCCTCTGTGCTATTTGATCCGGTTCTACCTATTCTTATGTGTCATCATACTTTGCTCATTATTTGGGTACTCCTCGTGAGTTTCTTGCTTCACCTGTTCATGTATCTACCCCGGTAGACGATACTGTTGTTGTAGACCGTGTGTACCGGTCATCTGTGGTGATTGTTGGGGATCTGGAGACCCGAGTTGATCTTTTATTATTGAGTATGGTGGATTTCGATGTTATTCTGGGTATGGATTGGCTATCTCCGTATCGTGCTATTCTGGACTGTCATGCTAAGGCAGCCACATTGGCTATACCAGGTGTGCCACAGATTGAGTGGTGAGGTGTGACTGATTATGTTCCTAGTAGAGTGATCTCTTTCTTGAAAGCCCAGCGTATGGTTGGGAAGGGTTGCCTTTCGTATCTTGCCTTTGTGAGGGATGTTGGAGCTGAGACTCCCAGTATTGATTCTGTTTCAGTTGTGAGGGATTTCCCTGATGTATTTCCTGTAGACCTGCCGGGCATGCCACCGGACAGGGATATTGATTTTGCTATTGACTTGGTGCCGGGCACTCAGCCCATTTATGTTCCGCTGTATTGTATGGCACCAGCAGAGCTGAAAGAGTTAAAGGAGCAGCTTCAGGAACTCCTAGATAAGGGGTTCATTCGGCCTAGCGTGTCACCTTGGGGTGTGCCGGTTCTGTTTGTGAAGAAGGAGGATGGCACTATGAGAATGTGCATTGATTATAGGCAATTGAACAAAGTAACAGTTAAGAACAAGTATCCTCTGCCTAGCATTGATGATTTATTCGACCAGCTTCAGGGAGCAAGGGTATTCTTCAAGATTGATCTCCGTTCGGGTTATCACCAGTTGAAGATCAGGGATTCAGATATTTTTAAGACGGCCTTCAGGACCAGATATGGTCACTATGAGTTCCTGGTTATGTCTTTTGGGCTGACCAATGCCCCAGCACGATTCATGCATCTGATGAACAGCGTGTTCCGGCCTTATCTTGACTCGTTTGTTATAGTTTTCACTGATGACATCCTGGTATATTCGCGTAGTCAGGAGGAGCACGCGGAGCATTTGAGGGTTGTGTTGCAGAGATTGAGGGAGGAGAATCTTTATGCAAAGTTCTCCAAGTGTGAACTTTGGATCAGTTCAGTGGCATTCTTGGGACACGTGGTGTCCAGTGAGGGTATTCAGGTTGATCCAAAGAAGATAGAGGCGGTTCAGAGTTGGCCCAGACCGTCATCAGCCACAGAGATTCGTAGTTTTCTGGGTTTGGCAGGCTATTATCGCCGGTTTGTTCAGGGATTCTCATACATTGCATCGCCCTTGACCAAGTTGACTCAGAAGGGTGCTTCATTTGTATGGTCGAACGAGTGTGAGGAGAGCTTTCAGAAGCTCAAGACAGCTTTAACCACGGCTCCAGTGTTGGTTTTGCCATCAGCTTCAGGTTCATATACCGTGTATTGTGATGCTTCGAGAGTAGGTATTGGTTGTGTGTTGATGCAGAAGGGTAGAGTTATTGCTTATGCTTCTCGTCAGTTGAAGCCCCATGAGAAGAACTACCCCGTTCATGATTTAGAGTTGGCTGCCATAGTTCACGCGTTGAAGATTTGGAGGCATTACTTGTATGGCGTATCTTGTGATATTCACTGATCATCGCAGTCCTCAACATTTGTTCAAGCAAAAGGATCCTAATTTGAGGCAGCAGAGGTGGTTAGAGTTGCTTAAGGATTATGACATCACTATATTGTACCATCCGGGGAAGGCCAATGTGGTGGCCGATGCTTTGAGCTGAAAGGCAGTGAGTATGGGGAGTTTGGCATATATTCCAGTTGGGGAGAGACCTCTTGCGGTTGATGTTCAGGCTATAGCCAACCGGTTCGTGAGGTTGGATATTTCGGAGCCCAGTCGGGTGTTGGCTTGTGTGGTTTCTCGGTCTTCTCTATATGAGCGCATCAGAGAGCGCTAGTATGATGATCCACATTTGCTCGTCCTTAGGGATAGAGTTCAGCATGATGATTCCAGAGATGTGACCATTGGAGATGATGGTGTATTGTGGATGCAGGGCCGGATTTGTGTGCCCAATGTGGATGGGCTTCGGGAGTTGATTCTGGAGGAGGCCCATAGCTCGCGGTATTCTATTCATCCAGGAGCCGCGAAGATGTATCAGGATCTTAGACAATATTACTGGTGGCGGAGAATGAAGAAAGATATTTTGGGTTTTGTAGCTCGGTGTCTCAATTGTCAGCAGGTGAAATATGAGCATCAGAGACCGGGTGGCTTGCTTCAGAGGATGGATATTCCTGAGTGGAAGTGGGAGCGGATCACTATGGATTTTGTAGTTGGACTCCCTCGTACTTTGAAGAAGTTCGATGCTATATGGGTGATTGTGGATAGGCTGACCAAGTCCGCACACTTCATTCCTATTTGTACTACTTATTCTACAGAGCGGCTGGCAGATATGCACATTCGGGAGATTGTTCGGTTGCATGGTGTCCCAATTTCCATCATTTCAGATCGGGGCACTCAGTTTACTTCCTAGTTTTGGAAATCTGTTCAGCGAGAGTTGAGTACTCAGGTACAGTTGAGCACAACTTTTCACCCTCAGACGGACGGGCAGTCCGAGCGCACCATTCAGATATTGGAGGATATGCTACGCGCTTGTGTTATTGATTTCGGAGGGTCATGGGATCAGTTTCTACCGCTTTCAGATTTTGCTTATGACAACAGCTACCAGTCGAGTATTCAGATGGCTCCATATAAGGCTTTGTACGGGAGGCAGTGTAGATCTCCAGTTGGTTGGTTCGAGCCCGGCAAGGCTAGGCTATTGGGGACAGATTTGGTTCAGGATGCTTTGGATAAGGTGAAGGTATTTCAGGAGAGACTTCGTACAGCGCAGTCGAGGCAAAAGAGTTATGCTGACAGGAAGGTTCGAGATGTGTCTTACATGGTTGGTGAGAAGGTCCTATTGAAGGTTTCGCCCACGAAGGGTGTTATGAGATTCGGAAAGAAAGGGAAGTTTAGTTCGCGGTTTATTGGGCCTTTTGAGGTACTTCGGAGGATTGGAGAGGTGGCTTATGAGCTTGCTTTTCCACCCAGCTTGTCGAGTGTGCATCCGGTTTTCCATGTTTCTATGATCCGGAAGTATATTGGAGATCCGTCTCATGTTCTGGATTTCAGCACGGTTCAGTTGGAGGGAGATTTGACTTATGATGTGGAGCCAGCAACTATTTTGGAGCGTCAGGTTCGGAAGTTGAGGTCAAAAGATATAGCTTCAGTGAAAGTGCAATGAAGAGGTCGGCCCGTGGAGGAGGCTACCTGGGAGACCGAGCGGGAGATGCGGAGCAGATATCCTCACCTGTTTGAGGCTTCAGGTATATTTCTTGACTCGTTCGAGGACGAACGTTTATTTAAGTTGGGGAGGATGTGGTGACCCGACCGGTCGTCTCATGAGTAATCGCTCCGTTTCCCCCATTTCTGCTTCTTTATGTTTTGTTTATCCGTGTTTTGAGGTATCGGGTTGGTTGGATTGAATCCGGGTTGGTTTGGAGAGGTTTGAAACACTTAGTCTCTTTTAAGAAGGTTTGAGTTGGAAATGTCAACTGGATGTTGACTTATGTGTTAGAGGGCTCGGATGTGAGTTCTGATTGTTCGGTTAGCTTCGGGAGGTGATGTATGACTTAGGAGTGTGATCGGAATGGGTTTTGGAGGTCCGGAGTAGAATTAGGCTTGAATTGGCAAAGTTGATATTTTTGGCGAATTCCGGTTGATATGCGAGATTTTGATCCAGGGGTTGGAATGGAATTCTGAGAGTTGCAGTAGCTTCCTTATGTCATTTGGGATGTGTGTGTAAAATTTCAGGTCATTTGGATGTGGTTTGGTTGGGTTTTAGATCGAAAGCGTATTTCGGAAGATTTTTAGAAACTTAGGCTTGAATCCGATGTTTTTGGGTTATTTGATGTTGTTTGAGGTGTTTTGATTATTGGAACAAGTTTGAATAAGGTTTTAGGAAGTGTTGGTGCCTTTGGTTGAGGTCTCGGGGGCCTCGGGTGAGTTTCGGTTGGTCAATCGGACCATTTTGGAGTTTGGAAAATTGCAGATTTTTGTTCCAGCAATTGCAGGTATTTTGTTCTTCGCATTCGCGAGTGGTTCTCCGCGTTCGCGTAGAAGGAAGTGAGGAAGGCCAGAAGTTAGTCTTCACGTTCGCGAGATGGGCTTCGCGTTCGCGGAAGGTCGGTAAGCAGTGCATCGCGTTCGCAATAAGGAACTCGCGATCGCGTAGAGTAAATTGGGTCTGAGGGGTTCAATGTCAGTTGTTCATCGCGTTCGCGTAGGTGTTATCGCGTTTGCGAAGGTTTGGGTGGAGGAAGCATCGCGTTCGCGGTGGGTGTTATGCATTCGCGTAGATGTCCGATTTTCTTGTTGCCACCTTTATGGCTCCGGCATGTGCTTTCACGAAAGCGTCTGCTAACATAGCAAACGAATCAAAAGAATTAGGAGGCAAGTTGTGATACCAATTCATAGCTCCTTTTGACAACATTTATCCAAACTTTTTTAACAATACTGATTCGATCTCATCGTCGTTCAAGTCTCTGAGTCATTTCTGTTCGACCTCTCTGGCGCTGGTTCAACACGTCGTGTGTTTTCTGGTTCAGCTACACTCGGAGTTTTATTCTGACTCTGAAGTTGGGCGATGGTGATCTGCTGAGCTTGCAGCATTTCGAATATCATTTGGAGGTTGACTCCCCCATCTCCTATACCTGGTGTTCCTTGACCTCCGGATCGGGCTTCTCTGCATACACTCCCTCCGGGGTCTGCACCTGAATCTGCATGCAAAGCAATGTGTGAACTGAGATCAACTGGTTCCACATTTGGCACTTCCCCAAGGTTTATTGGTGGTACACTGACCCCTAAATTATTATTTTCCCCATGAAATCCAAGACCTTCGTTGTCATGGACATGTGCATTTTGCGAGTTCGGCATGTTTAATCCTGAGAATCAGAAAATCTTGACAAGAAAAAGCGTAAAAATAACGTGTATAATAGGAACAGGTAAAGAAATAATCACTATTATCTTTAGCCCCGCGGTGGGCGCTAAACTGTTTACCTCGAAAATACGAGTAACAATTAAATTTGATTTGTGGTTTTAAAGATACGTGATTTAGTTTAATACCAATTGATAATCAAGAAGTATGAAGTAGAAATGAAAGAAATGAATGAATCAAACCAGTATTGTTTAGCAGTATCGACCTCGAGCTTAGTGACCTCGAGATGGACCAAGAACAATAATATAAGACAGTAAAGAGAAAGACAATTCTGATGAACAATGAGCCAGAAAAAGTAAGATATTATATTCTTTGCTAATGATTATATGATGTTGCAAATGATTGGGGTGCCCTTTATATAACAGCGAAACCCTAAATAAAGTATATTTCTATTTACAGTAAGGAATATTATTGATACAGCTGTCTAACCGCCTAGTACGGAATCGTACAATCCTATTCTGGGATTTTCGCGATGATCTTGGGGACGTGGCAGGAATCTTGCCCATTCTGTTACAAGTTCATAACGGCATTATTCGGGGTCGAGCATACTCGGCTTCGGTATTCCTCGTACTCCTATCTTCGGGGCATTGCATTCCCTCCTCGAGCTCGAGTCTAGTCTGTCGACCTTAAACTCGACCTTACCCGAACTCGAACCTAAGGCGATCCCTCAAACCCTGGGAAATCGGGGATGTCTGATCTCGACTGTATACAGTAGCGGTGGAGAAAGACTTAGGGGTCGCTTGGTAGGATGAATTAGATAAAATAATGTATGCATTGATTTTCTATATTAATAATATTTTGTTTGGTATACTTTTTGAACCTATGCATTAGTTATTATACCATATTTGGAACTATCCTATGCATAACTAATGCACAACAAAACTATAGTATTAACAATGCAATGCGTTTTAATGCATGCATTAGCTTAGTTAATGACAATATTATCCTTAAAAATATATGCTTGATTAAAATATACTATTATATTTGAAATAATCCTAGAAAGCAGGAAATAAAGTTCTATCCCTAGTAAATAAATAAATACTTAACATATTTTTATAAATCGATAATTATTCAGTTCTATACTTCAATATAGGTAGACAAATTAAATATTTTTAAAAAAATATTTTTCGTATAAAAACATTCCTCATATGTTTCTTTTAAAAAGATAAAGCGATGGATTGGTTATGAGGGTATTTTTGTAACCAAATAATTTTTTTAGAAATTATACAATGCTTTAATACATCAAACCAAATAATAGATAAGAAATATGTCAGCATAACTAATACAAGCATAACTAATACCAATATTATTAATACACAACATTATTCTTATATACTCTACCAAACGACCCATACTCTATAGTATTAATGACTGAAATGAAATTCTATACATAAAATACAAAATGGTCAAAAAGGGACGGTAGAAACTTGGGATAGAAAAGTGGACATTGATAAAGAAATTAGTAAGAGAGATGGGAAGATTTGATTTGTTGTGGGGGCTTTAACTTAATTAGTTTAAGATTTAAGCGAGATTGACTACCAACATTGGCCCCCTAAAAGAAACATTCTTTCTTTCCAAATATCAGCCACTAAAGTACTAATGTCACAATTAGAGGAAAAAGGATTGATGGCATTATTCCGAGGATCAAGTAACTCTCAACATTCTTAAAGATTGGCTATTGACTATAAGTTCATGAAGTGTACTACAATAAGTTTAATTGTTGAACACGCACTTTACTTTACTAGTACCCGCGCGATGCGCGGATATAAACAAAGGCAAATCATGATTTGAATTATTTGAACTATGTGCAAATAACCTTAAAAGTAAACCTACTATATAGAAATTTTAAATAATTATTAGATATTAATTAAGAAAAAGGACATGAAATTAAAGAATACTAAACATATAACGTTGTGATTTATCTTGTTTGAGCACAATAAATCATATTATTTTTAGCAAAATTCTTGCTACCGCTTTGTTTTTCATCTTAATCTCAAATAAGTTTTATCCTTCTATGTTTTTAGACATAAATTTGTTCTCTTTTTGTTCTTTGCCTACAATTATTGCATTATTTATTACTTAATATTGTTATACTGTAATGTGATCTTTTATTAGCTTATAAATATCTTGCTTATGACCTTATTAATAATCATCAATAAAACATAATTTTGTATGCTTAAAATTTAATGTATTCTTATACCATTATTCTCTTACTCGGAACTCTTTCATTGTTCAAAATTATCAATAATATTTGAGTACTATTTTAAAATTTAAATCATATATTTTAAATATATTTAAAATATAAGTGTCATCGCACTATCTTTATTTTCCTCTTTATACATTCTTTTCCCCACCAAAAAATTTTAATTAGTTTTTACGCTGTTTTTTTGGCTGATACTCATATAATATCACGTTTTATTTAAAAATAGAACTTTTAATTAGTCTAAAAAGTAATACATAAATTCTTTATTGTTTCAAATCTATTGAATTTTTTTATAATTATTTTTGTATTACGTGCAATTAAATTTTGTTTGCCTTTTAGTTTCAAGAAAAAATTTAGCTTTTAATTTTCATTAGTCCTATATGAGATATTTATTTAGTATATTAAATTTTTTAATTTGGTATAAATTTTTATTTTTCTTTATCTAGCAGAACATGAATTTTTGTGATCATCTCCATATTTTGAGCATTCTCATCATAACTTTAAGAACTTTCTAATCTCAAGTTCAAATAGTCTTTTCCTTAGTTTTTCTTACTTTTGCTATAATGCTATCTAATATATAATATTATCACGTTTTCATGTACTTTTTTTTATTTTATTAACTTTACACTTTATTTAATATTCCTGTGAAATACTATTTTTAACATATTATAAATATGTCTGTAACTATTTAATATTAAATTAAATATTTATTTTATTTCTAAACTATTGTTTGAAAATTTTCAATTATTTAAATTTATCAATAATATTTTTAAGTATTGCATACTTGCTTTATTTTGTTTTTTTAAAGTAATTCTTAGTATGAATATTGTCCCATTATGTAACGACCCGACCGGTCGTTTTGAGCTTTTGCACCTTGATCGCAGTTCCCGGGCATGACTTGCCCCGTGTTATGCATTATGACTAATGTAGATCGTTGGTTTTGGTTTCAGGAAAATTGGGAATGAATTTGAAAGAACAGTTTCAGTTGAAAGCTTTGAATTTGAAAGGTTTGACCAAGAGTTGACTCATTTGTATATGAGCTCGGATCGGAGTTTTTATGATTTGGTTAGCTTCGCTGGGTGATTTGTAACTTAGGAGCGTGATCGGAATTGGTTTTGGAAGTCCGGTGTAGAATTAGGCTTGAATTGGCGAAGTTAGTATTTTGGCGATTTCCGGTTGATCGGTGAGATTTTGATCCGGGAGTCGGAATGGAATTCCGAGAGTTACTGTATCTTCGTTAGGTGATTTTGGATGTGAGTGCAAAAGTTCAGATCATTCGGAGGTGTTTTGGTCGGGTTTTTGATCAAATGCGTATTTCAGAAGTTTAAGAAGAGCTTAGGCTTGAATTCGATGTGAATTGATGATTTTAGTGTTGTTGGATGGGTTTTTATGATTGGAACAAGTTTGAATAACGTTGTAGGATGCTTTGGTATTTTTGGTTGAGGTCCCGGGGGCCTCGGGGTGAGTTCGGATGGTTGAACGGAGAGTTTTGGAATTGTGCATGTTGCTAAGTCTGCTGCAACTGGTGTTTTCGCTTCTGCGAAGCCTGGACCGCAGAAGCGGTCTCGCTTGTGCGAAGATTGGACCGCAGAAGCGGTAATGGGGACCTGGGCGCTGATTCCGCAGCAGCGGTTGGGGAAGCCGCATCTGCGTAGCTGCAGATGCGGGATTTAAGTCGTAGAAGCGGGTTTTTGGGTTATGGGAAATTCCGCAGAAGCGGAAGTCGCAGAAGCGACATATTGACCTCAGAAGCGATTTCTGCTGGACAGAAATATTTAATTCATCTTCGCGAATTTTTGGAAGAGTAACATATTTCACTCCGGACTTGGAGAGTTTTTGGGCGATTTTGAAGAGGGTTTCAAGGGCTTTGATCAGGTATGAACTCTTGGCTTAAAAAAAAACACATGATTCTATGGAGTAAATACATGGATTAGAGCTGAAAAACTTAAGAAATTGAAGGTCAAAAATGGTGGTTTAGGGCTTGAACCTAAGAGAGCTTAAACTAGGGATTTGAGGGGTCAAATGGACTCTAATTCTTGTGCTTTTGATATGTATAGACTCATGGCGAGATAAGGAATCCGTTGGTGTAAGAATTTCTGAGTTTCGAGAAGTTGGCCCAGGGCTCGGGTTTTGCTAATTTCGAGATTCTTGATATTTTTCAATTGTTTTCGATTGGGTATTGTCTCCATAGCATATTGTGACGTATTCGTTGTGGTTTTGATCAGATTCGACGCGCGAGGAGGTCGATTTGCGAGGCAAGGGCATAGCGAGCTAGGATTTTGGCGGCTTGAGGTAAGTAATGATTGTAAATGTTGTTCTGAGGGTTTGAAACCCCGGATTACACATCATTGTGTTACTAGGAGGTGACTTACACGCTAGATAACGAGCGTGGGATAGAGCACCGCTGGGGATTGTGACCTAGTCCTTTCCGATCGAGTACTTTAATGCGTATTCGATAGTTAATTGTTTGATGTCATTATATTTTAGGTTGTATGCCATGTTTGGGGCCTTGTGCCGACTTGTTGAGACCCTTAGGGGCATTTTAACTATCTATCCTCACTCTACTTGTTTGAAAGCATACCCACAGTCATGTTTTACCTGTTTATTACTCAAATCTGGCTTTATCACTATATTCTTAAAAATGTGGAAAACTTTTTTGGGCTGAGCTCCCTGTTTTACTGATGGTCCGAGTGATCGAGAGATGATGACTGAGATAGACCGAGGGTCTGATTGTGAGATTGATGATTGAGATAGACTGAGAGTCTGATGGTGAGGTTAATGACTTAGAGAGGTTGAGGGCCAGTTGTGAGGATTATATACCTATGGATCGGGCTGCACGCCACAGCAATGTGTGTGTGTGTATATATATATATATATATATATATGGATCGGGCTGCACGCCGCAGCAATATTGCGCTTGGGCTGTAGGAGCCCCTCCGGAGTCTGCACCCCCACAGTGTGTGCGGGTACCCATATGGATCGGGCTGCACGCCGCAGCGGTTACTGCATGGTACCTATTGAACGTGAATGCTGAGTACGAGTTCTGATTGGTAAGAGTTGAGTCACGAGTGATAGAGAGGCTAGCCCGAGGGGCGATAATTATATACCTGCATGTGACTGATGGTTGCCTGAGAGTCCTGTTTATGAACTTGTTGATTTCACTCCCCTTTTTAGTGAGTTTCTATCGAATATGTTGATTTATCGACTGTTTTCACTCTTCTTTATATTGAGCCTCTGTCGGAAAGTTGAACAAATGTTTTAAAACAACCTTTATTTAAACTGGGGTTTATGAGATGTTTAGAAATTAACCACTAATTTGGCATTTGGCTATTTCCTCCGAGATTTTCAAGTGATGAAGCGTTTATGATTACTGTTTTTGCCCAAGGGGCTGTTTTACGAACTATGCTTTTTCGCGAGGGGCCGATTATGGCTTTAATCGCTATTATTCTTTTAAATGGTATTGAGCCCCTACTGAAACTACTGGACGGTATTTCAAAATGATTTTTACTAAAAGTTGGATTTTTAAAGGGAAGGTCGACTCGTATTATGATTTGAAAGCATGTTGTGTTTATTGAACCTAACGTGAATGTGGATTCATTGTTTCCTACTTCTCAGTCTTTATTTACTCTTATTACTTACTGGGTTGGAGTACTCACTTTACTCCCTGCACCTCGCGTGCAGATGCAGGTATTTTTTTTCCCGATAGCGGGTTTTGAGCTGATCGGAGGCTTAGTTATCGGAGTTTAGCGAGGTGACTGCCAGCGTTCGCAGCACCACATCTCTTCCTTTCGTACATCAGTCCTATTTTGTATATTTCAAACCTCGTAGTGGTATTCGTAGTTTAATAGATGCTCGTGACTTGTGACACCCCGGTTTGGGCTGTGTCGGGATGGTTCTACTAATAATATCCATGTTCCGTAATTTATTGTTATTAAATCGTGTTTCATAATTGCTTAAATGGCGATTACTACTTAAAAGAGGTGTCCTATATTGGTCTTGCTGGCCTTGTCTTCAGGAGAGGCCCCATCACGACTGGGTTTGGGAATTGGGTCGTGACAAGTTGGTATCAGAGCCTAGGTTACTAGGTCTCACGAGTCATGAGCAGGTTTAGTAGAGTCTCGCGGATCGGTATGGAGACGTCTGTATTTATCCTCGAGAGGCTGCAGAACCTTTAGGAAAACTTCACATTCTTGAATTCCTATCGTGCGTCCTTGATTCAGCTTGAAAAGAAACTCTTGAAATTCCTTCCACGCGTTTGTATGCGCGCATGAGCGCTCAGTATCAGATGTGCCTTGATGGCTTGTGATTCCCTGATCGAGGGGCGAGATGTGCTCTTTGTGAGTTGATGTTGGGCCAGTCTGGAGGACTTGAGGCCGGACCTTTGCCTATGGCTTGAGCACCGAGGTGCTGATTGTGTGAGCAAGTGTTTTGAACTTATATGTTCGGTATTGTCCCTATTAGTGGAAATGACGGCTGGATAGCTACGTGATGGGTATGTTGGTAATGCGAGATTATCTATGTGACTTAGATGTGACGAGGAAGGTCTGCTGGATGATAGAAGAACTATTAGGTGTTTGAATTTGATCGTGATTCTAGGTATAGCCCGAGTTATGGGCGTGTGAAGAATCTTTTCATGTTTCCAGTCGAGAGTGAAGTAAATTTTATGTTGCGGTACGAGTTTAGACGCAGGAAGACTAAGAGGCTGTGTAATGTGTATGGCGGTGGAAGGTATACAGAAATGCTATATTGAAGCGAAGCATGTGGGTTATCTCCTGCGAAGTGTCCTGAAGTGGTGCGATCCTTATGTGTATACTAGGAGATCTCATGAGCAAGTGAAAAGTGCGGGTTGAAATTTGGAATTTTGGGTCTCTTAAGAGAGTGGGCTTATCTGTTGCGGGAATGAATGCTAGAATTGCAGAAGAGTTATAGTACGGGTTGATCTGTTTTTCACAACTTATAAATGATTTGAGTTCAATCTCACTATGTTATTGTGGCATTAATAGAGTAAAAGTGTTATGAGTTATTGAGGGTATTTTGATCTATGGCTTCAAGCCAAGTGGGGGAGTCTGCTATGAGTAGTTGATTGCACGGTTAGGTGCTATGTTAGTTCCAGTTTGGGGCATGCGAGTGAATTAGCTATGGCTAGAGTAAAGGAAATTTTTTGACAAAGGTTACATTATGCTTCATGGGGAAAGAGAATCACAGGACGTCTTAAGTTGCTATTGGTAAAGAATGCTTGGCGCATAGAGCAGGAAGCTGCGTGGTTATATTAGGACGAGGATTTCATTTTGCGGTATCGGAGTGCCGATGAGGCACGAGTGGTTCTGTTCGTTGGGTCAGGTAATTTGCAGTTTGAATAAGAGTGAGTGACTTTCGAGAATAGTTCTAATGTGTTCAAGATTCTGCAGGAAATAATCGGGTATTTTAAAGTTGCATGTGTGGTTAGAAACTGTGTTTTCATTGGAAGAGGTTCAGATTTGTGGTATTTCTATGTTAATTATGGCGTTCTATGCATCAGTATCAGGAAAGTAAAGGTAACAGATTCGGATTCGCAGGAAGTTCTTCAGATTAAAGTATTCGGGAGCGTGATGTTTTGGGAATATTTGAGAGAGTATTCAGCGGCTCATGGGTCCTAGTTAGTGTGCTCTTGTGCTTGGGTCTCGTGTAGTGAGCTTGGGATTGAGAGATTGTGGTACTACAGCAAGAAGGAGCATCAAGTTGAAAATGAATCAGAAGGAAATTCAGGTAGATGGTTTGATAGTAGACCGAATCGGTATGGTAAGGATATGATCAATTCCTTGTATGTGTTCAAGGTAATGGGTACTTACAGGTATTTTTGCGACAATGCTCATGGGCTTTGATGGCTTGCTTAGCTTGGTCTAGTTAGAAGGATTCAGTCTTGGCAGTTTAATTGTGCAAACGGAATTGGGAGAGTTCTTGTTGATTTCTACCGTGGCTGGAGTGGTGCATTTGCTACGAATATGAGAGGTATTGGACGTGTAATGATTTTCATCTAGATGGGATCAATGGGAGTTCTTGACTAGTTGAGTGCGTAGATGTCTGTGGCTCGGTAGGGAGATAAAAGTTTTTCAGTTATCCTTGAATGAGTGGTATATGCGGTATGTTGTGGAGGATCGAGATTTGCGTGTATGAGGTTTCAGTTCAGTTCTGAAAGGAATGTTCATAACACTCTTAGGCAGCGGGTAGCCTCAGATGATTAAGGAAATGGTATTGTTATTTGGGAGTGATTTGACGAGAGTATAGGTTTCAGAAAAGGGGTAATGTAATTAAGTTGATAGCACTTCGGTAGTATTGCGGCACCTTCTTTTAGATCGACAGGTGATATTCAGGTTTGTTTGGGGGCACAGAGAAGTTTGAGAGTATCTAACGTGGAATGATTGGGTATTAGAGGCGTGGCATATATCCGAACGGCGTATCGGTTGTGTCCTATCGGGTTGCGTGGAGATATGACCTTTCGAGGTAGATTCATGTGTTCTATTTCCGCAATGCGAGACGGGGTCTCAACTCTGTGTTGTGATGGTACTAATGGACTTGAGATACAACCCTTCCGTTTGGGTCATTTTCATGGTTTGAGGATATTCAGGCCATTTCTTATGGGTGCGCGAATTATGTAAATTGTGGCTTGGGCCTGTATTGATGTGTCATGTCACCAGAGAGGTGTGTTGGATTCGAGGTGATCGTTGGGGTCATTAATAAATACGAACGGATTTGATTTCAGCTTGTTGGAAGGATAATATCGAGGTTCGGCTCAGATATCTACTGTGGCATTAGCCAAAAAGGAAGTGACTTCATGAATGGTTGACCTGAGAAGATGGTTACGATTTGTTGCTTGTTTCATTTATCATTAGCAGTATATTGAAGTGTTGGAATGAGACTTTAGCTCATAAGAGTTTTCCTATCAGTAATTGGTTGTTGTGGGCAGCTGCTGTGAATGGAAGTTATCGCGGCATGTGTTGAGTTATGAGGTATATCATCTATTTGCACCTGAGGTTGTAGGCACGGGTTATTACAGCTGGTTCGGGGCAATTTAGAGTGTAGGTGTGAGGTTTTGATCGTAATGATGATTTCAGAAGTGAAAGTGTGGTTCTATGGTTTATGGACTAGGATGGATTGTGAAATTTCAGCTATGTTGTGTTATCGGACCTATGTGAGATAGGGTGATAAGGGATCACCCCCGGGTATATGCATGGTAAGGTTATTCAGCAATTGGTTGGCTTTTAGAACAGCTCTGGGTACGTTCGAGGACGAACGTGTGTTTAAGTAGGGGAGGATGTAACGACCCGACCGGTCATTTTGAGCTTTTGCACCTTGATCGCCAGTTCCCGGGCATGACTTGCCCCGTGTTATGCATTATGACTAATGTAGATCGTTGGTTTTGATTTTAGGAAAATTGGGAATGAATTTGAAAGAACAGTTTCAGTTGAAAGCTTTGAATTTGAAATGTTTGACCAAGAGTTGACTCATTTGTATATGAGCTCGGATCGGAGTTTTTATGATTTAGTTTGCTTCGCTGGGTGATTTGTAACTTAGGAGCGTGATCGGAATTGGTTTTGGAAGTCCGGTGTAGAATTAGGCTTGAATTGGCGAAGTTAGTATTTTGGCGATTTCCGGTTGATAGGTGAGATTTTTATCCGGGAGTCGGAATGGAATTCCGAGAGTTTCTGTAGCTTCGTTAGGTGATTTTGGATGTGAGTGCAAAATTTCTGATCATTCGGAGGTGTTTTGGTCGGGTTTTTGATCAAATGCGTATTTCGGAAGTTTTAGAAGAGCTTAGGCTTGAATTCGATGTGAATTGATGATTTTAGTGTTGTTGGATGGGTTTTTATGATTGGAACAAGTTTGAATAACGTTGTAGGATGCTTTGGTATTTTTGGTTGAGGTCCCGGGGGCCTCGTGGTGAGTTCGGATGGTTAAATGGAGAGTTTTGGAATTGTGCATGTTGCAAAGTTTGCTGCAACTGGTGTTTTCGCTTCTGCGAAGCCTGGACCGCAGAAGCGGTCTCACATGTGCTAAGATTGGACCGCAGAAGCGGTGATGGGACCTGGGCACTGATTTCGCAGCAGCGGTTGGGGAAGCCGCATCTGCGTAGCCGCAGATGCGGGATTTAAGTCGCAGAAGCGGGTTTTTGTATTATGGGAAATTCCGCAGAAGCGGAAGTCGCAGAAGCGACATATTGACCTCAGAAGCGATTTCTGCTGGACAGAAATATTTAATTCATCTTCGCGAATTTTTGGAAGAGTAACATATTTCACTCCGGACTTGGAGAGTTTTTGGGCGATTTTGAAGAGGGTTTCAAGGGCTTTGATCAGGTATGAACTCTTGGCTTAAAAAAAAATATGATTCTATGGAGTAAATACATGGATTAGAGCTGAAAAACATAAGAAATTGAAGGTCAAAAATGGTGGTTTAGGGCTTGAACCTAAGAGAGCTTAAACTAGGGATTTGAGGGGTCAAATGGACTCTGATTCTTGTGATTTTGATATGTATAGACTCGTGGCGAGATAAGGAATCCGTTGGTGTAAGAATTTCTGAGTTTCGAGAAGTGGGCCCGGGGCTCGGGTATTGCTAATTTTGATATTCTTGATATTTTTCGATTGTTTTCGATTGGGTATTGTCTCCTTAGCATATTGTGACGTATTCGTTGTGGTTTTGATCAGATTCGACGCGCGAGGAGGTCGATTTGCGAGGCAAGGGCATTGCGAGCTAGGATTTTGGCCGGCTTGAGGTAAGTAATGATTGTAAATGTTGTTCTGAGGGTTTGAAACCCCGGATTACACATCGTTGTGTTACTAGGAGGTGACTTACACGCTAGATAACGAGCGTGGGGTAGAGCACCGCTGGGGATTGTGACCTAGTCCTTTCCGATCGAGTACTTTAATGCGTATTTGATAGTTAATTGTTTGATGTCATTATATTTTAGGCTGTATGCCATGTTTGGGGCCTTGTGCCGACTTGTTGAGACCCTTAGGGGCATTTTAACTATCTATCCTCACTCTACTTGTTTGAAAGCATATCCTCAGTCATGTTTTACTTGTTTATTACTCAAATCTGGCTTTATCACTATATTCTTAAAAATGTGGAAAACTGTTTTGGGCTGAGCTCCCTGTTTTACTGATGGTCCGAGCAATCGAGAGATGATGACTGAGATAGATCGAGGGTCTGACAGTTAGATTGATGATTGAGATAGACTGAGAGTCTGATGGTGAGGTTAATGACTGAGAGAGGCCGAGGGCAAGTTGTGAGGATTATATACCTATGGATCGGGCTGCACGGCGCAGCAATACATATATATATATGTGTGTGTGTGTGTGTATGTATGTATATGGATCGGGCTGCGCCGCAGCGATGGATCGGGTTGCACGCCGTAGTGATATATGGATCGGGCTGCACGCCGCAGTGATATATGGATCGGGCTGCACGCCGTAGTGATATATGGATCGGGCTGCACGCCGCAGCGATATATGGATCGGCCTGCACGCCGCAGCGGTTACTGTATGGTACCTATTGAGCGTGAATGCTGAGTACGAGTTCTGATTGGTAAGAGTTGAGTCACGAGTGATAGAGAGGCTAGCCTGAGGGGCGATAATTATATACCTGCATATGAGTGATGGTTGCCTGAGAGGCCTGTTTATGAACTTGTTGATTTCACTCCCCTTTTTAGTGAGTTTCTATCGAATATGTTGACTTATCGACTGTTTTCACTCTTCTTTATATTGAGCCTCTGTCGGAAAGTTGAACAAATGTTTTAAAACAACCTTTATTTAAACTGGGGTTTATGAGATGTTTAGAAATTAACCACTAATTTGGCATTTGGTTATTTCCTCCGAGATTTTCAAGTGATGAAGTGTTTATGATTACTGTTTTTGCCCAAGGGGCTGTTTTACGAACTATGCTTTGCCCGAGGGGCCGATTATGGCTTTAATCGCCATTATTCTTTTAAATGGTATTGAACCCCTACTGAAACTGCTGGAAGGTATTTCAAAATAATTTTTACTAAAAGTTGGATTTTAAAAGGGAAGGTTGACTCGTATTATGATTTGAAAGCCTGTTGTGTTTATCGAACCTAACGTGAATGTGTATTCATTGTTTCCTACTACTCAGTCTTTATTTACTCTTATTACATACTGGGTTGGAGTACTCACTTTACTCCCTGCACCTCGCGTGCAGATGCAGCTATTTGTTTTTCCCGGTAGCGGGTTTTGAGCTGATCAGAGGCTTAGTTATCGGAGTTTAGCGAGGTGCCTGCCAGCGTTTGCAGCACCACATCTCTTCCTTTCGTACATCAGTCCTATTTTGTATATTTCAAACCTCGTAGTGGTATTCGTACTTTAACAGATGCTCGTGACTTGTGACACCCCGGTTTGGGCTGTGTCGGGATGGTTCTACTAATAATATCTATGTTCCGCAATTTATTGTTATTTAATCGTGTTTCATAATTGCTTAAATGGTGATTACTGCTTAAAAGAGGTGTCCTGTATTGGTCTGGATGGCCTTGCCTTCACGAGAGGCGCCATCACGACCGGGTTTGGG
This sequence comes from Nicotiana attenuata, assembly GCF_001879085.1. Lineage (NCBI taxonomy): Eukaryota > Viridiplantae > Streptophyta > Magnoliopsida > Solanales > Solanaceae > Nicotiana > Nicotiana attenuata. The sequence goes on along the minus strand of NW_017671462.1, from coordinate 264,713 downwards.
AATTGGGTCGTGACAATTTTGTCGATTTTTTATCAATTTCACAATTTAAGAACGAAATCTCAACTCTATTAAGCTGATTGTAGGCAACAATTGTGCAAAAACTTTGAATTTCAGCGTGAATTTTTGGGAGCTCTTCTCTGGGTTTAATCTTCAGAAACCCTAGAATTTTTTTCACAATGTGAATAATTGGGCGACTTTTATAGTGTTTGGAGGTTGAAGATCCCATACTGAACGCGTGAATTTAGGATACAAAATCGATTACGACTGCTTTCCTTTTCGTTTGCGTTGAGCGTATAGTTTCAGCTTTTTCAGTTGCTAGCCTTTGTTATTGTTTTGAGGCTATTACTTGTAAGCGATTATTTTGTGGCTATCAGGTGATATAAGTTTGGCCCTAGTGGCTACCAATGAAGTTTGCTCATTTTAATTCATGCATCAAAACAGAAAATATGTATGATTGCCGTATAAATGAGGATAATCATGTAATTTGGACCACCACGATGAATGAACAAAACGACAAGAGCATATTAATTAATAGAAAAAAAAATCCATTCTGTTTTATTTTCAGCTATAAGAAAGATATAATAGGAGTAACTACGATCCAGGAGAATCCAACCATAATCATGAAACAGAATTATCAGTTTATCACAACAAGCAAGAGTTGGATAACTGTATAGATATTGCAACGAATAAATTCTTCACATAAAGGGAGGAATTACTGTAGTCGGACCCGAGTGACATATGAACATATTCTTGTGGGGTTTAAGTTGTACATATATATTGATAGTGTAAACATATAGTAATTATATTTATCAAAATAATGTAACTTGTTACAAACACGTTACGAACTAATTTCATCTTTCCTGTTAACAAACCATAACTAATGCTGTATTCTGAGCAGGGCCCGGGCCTAAATGGGCCAAATGGGCCGGGCCAAACGGGCCCGGGCTCAAGCGGGCTGGGCTCTGGCGGTCCCGGGCTTCACGGCTCCGGGCTTCATGGGCTCAACGGGTGGAACCAGCCCATAACGGGCCTAAGCCCACATGGTCCTGGGCTAAACGGGTCGGGCTCACGGGCCCATACGGGCCTAACAGGCTTTTTTATTTTCGGGCTATTTTTTTTTAAATTTTTTTTGTTTAAGGCAATTTCTTGTAAACCATATATGTATATACTAATATAAATTGCTTTCTTATACATGGCTATATAAATATATGTAGTATATATAATATAGAAACCTAATTATTAAAGTGCTTGAAGAAAAAGTAAAATAACAAAACAATAGTAAAACTAAATTATCATGCATAATAAATTAATAACAAAGTAAAACATTAAGCATAAATACGTCTAATAATTTTAAAATAACACAAATTGTCGAAAATCTTAAAGACGAATTTCCGGATAAATACGCTCAAGACAATACTTTATATGCCTCCTTAAAATCTCTGTGGTACACCCTGAACGAAAATTTAAGACTCTACCACAGTTCTTGCACTTTAATATTTGGCCTTCTTCATTTTCTTCAAGCACTTCAAAGTGTTGCGAAACAAATAAGCGCACTCTTTCCGAACGAGGCATGATTTAACTTGAAATTTGAGATTGAGACTTGAAGCCTTGAAAATTGGAGATTGAGAGAATGAGAGAAATTTAGATTGAGAAATGAGTATTGAGTATTGAAATGAAGAAGAGGGAGGGGGTATTTATAGTTTTAGAGAAGGTTAGTTTTGTAAATTGAAAAAGAAAAAAAAATATAAAATAGGCTATTTGTGCAATATGACCGTTGGCAATGGTCATTGGGGGTGGGGCCCTCCTTTTGAAAAATCTTGTAATGTTTTGTAGTATATATAGTATGTTAGTATATATATAGTATATAGTATATAGTATATAGTATATATAGTATATATATTATGTTATGTATATATATTTCCAAATATAATTTCTTGTAGTATATATAGTATGTTATGTATGTTAGTAGTATATAGTATATATAGTATATATATATATATAGTATGTTATGTATATATATTTTCAAATATAATTTCTTGTAGTATATATAGTGCGTTATGTATATATATATTATAGCTTATAAAGAATTGCAAGTTAAAGACAAAAAAATATTGCAAAGAGATATTCAAGGGAATGTCTTATAATTTTTATTACCAAAAATGGCATATCTTTCTTAGTCTTCTTCCCCCCAATGGAATGAGCACAACAAGGTGCTAATACCACCATTAAAAGGAAAAAAAACTAAAGAAGATGTGCCAAAGTACAAGTTACACCATAATCTACATTGTATCTCTAACAAATCTCATAAATCCTTCAAGGTTCGGAGGAGGTTCCGTTGGTGGTGGCGGAAAAGAAGCTTGTTCATCACCGCTTCCGGGCAAAGCAGCATCCTCCGCAAGTTCCGCTATCATTTCTTCATAAGCTTCGTCTATCTCCGGTTGTGATTCTGCAAGTCCAAAGTTTCTTCTTTCCGAGCGGATCCAATCTCTGAATAGTACTGATTTTTCCAAGCTCTCCCTCATAGACGCTCTATGATCACCTATTTGAAGTCTTGCTTGACTGAAAGTGCTTTCTGATGCAACTGTTGAAGCTTGAATAGATAAAATATCCCGAGCCATCCTTGCAAGAACCGGAAAATGTTTTTCTCTTGCCTTTCACCATTCCAAAAGATCAAAGGTGCCGTCTGGATTCTCCTTTTCAAGTCCCCGCGACAAATAAACTTGAAGCTCATTTAGATGTGAAGTCTCATCAAAATTATCACCTTGAGAACCCCTGAACTCCGTCCAAGATTTAAGTGCTTTTAGGCCCACAGCTCTTTTAGACGATTGTGAACTAGATGAAGTAGGGGTTGGAACATTTGGCCTAGCATGATCTAAGGCAAGTTGATAAGCATTATAAATTGTTTGAGCATTTATTATAGTTGAGGCTTTTGCCTCTGCAAGTGTAGCAAATTCCTCAATTGAAAGTCTAAAGCCTTATAAATATTTGAGTACCAAAAGTGAGGACCTCCTAATTTCATTGTAGGATTTAACATTGCAGCAACACCATAAATATGGGGGATAGGGAAAAAATATTTTTTAAACTTTTCTTTCATTGCATTTATATCAAGTTTATAAATTTTTCCACCATCCGAAAATTCAACAAACAAATCACATAGTGCTGCAAAGTCATTATTACTTCTACCAATATCAGTAGTAATAGCAATCCGATTAGTTATATGAGTAAATAAATACAGCAAATATTGTTCATATTCATGTTTATATTTATAAATATCGCTCTTTACGGTTGCGCCAGGCCAACCTTTATAAGTAGGATTAAAAACTTTTCTAATATAATGCACAAAGTTAGGGTTAGAAGGAAAAGTATAGGGTAAGCACATAACGGTAACAATCTTTGCTAATTCTTCACGATCTTTATTAGGATCGTAATATAAAATACCACCGGTCACAGTGTTAATTCCTAATTGAACTAGATTTGAACCTGTACTAGGGTTAACCGCAGTATCTACACTTGTCCCCTCTTGCTGCGCTTTCATTTGTAAATATTTAATTTTTTCTCTAGGATGTGTTTGTATGTGCCTAGCCAAACTACCCGTACCGCTACGGTCTCCAGTATATTTATGCGCCAGCAATTTCCCACAAGTTTTACACTTAGCCTTATTTTGTTCTCTTACTTGAGTAAAAAAATTCCAAACAATTGATGTTTCGAGGCGTTTAGAAGGTTGTCTATTAAAAGTAGGGGTTTCTATAGGTGGGTCGGGCGGGGCATCAGTTGGGTTATTAACAGGACTAGTAGGTGTATCATCTAAATCCGGTTGGGTTTCATCTATATCCTTATTTTCCTCATCATTTTCTAAGATAGTTTCATTAGGATAAAGAGCATTCATAACTTCTTCATTTAATTGTTGACCTGGTGCAACATTATGGCAAAATTCACTATCGGAAAATTGAAAATAAGGGTTATCACTATCAAGAATAATAGGAGCAACAGGACGAGTAACAGGTCTGGGTCGGGGAGCCGGGGAAGGGTAGTAGGTTGGCGACTACTTTCACCAATTTTAGCTTTTCCCTTACCACCAAACATTTTTTTCAAAGAAAATTCCATATTAATTACAATTATACAAACTAAAACACACAAAAATATATTCTTAAAACTTAAGAGTTGGAACGAGTTTACCGAATTGCCGAACAACTTCTTGAAAATTGAAAATCGTTGAAGACTTGAATACTTCAATTCACCAACTTCACATTTTTTACGAAATTGCAATAATAAAACAAGCAATTATAGAAGAGAAATTAGATATAGATTGAGAGAGATTGAGAGAGATTGATGAATTGGTGAGTAAAAATGAAAGAATGAGGGGGTATTTATACTTGAGAATTGGGAAAAAGTGTAATTATATAAAGTTTGGGGGCCAAATGGCTATTTTTTAAAGTGGCCAACGGATCAATTTTGAAGGCCAACGGCTAGATTTAAAAATCTGACCGTTAGTCTTTTTTTTTAATTTTTTTTTAAAAAAAATCAGCCATTGGAGCCCGTTAGGCCCGTTGGGCCCGATTGAACCGGCCCAGGCCCGCCTGCCGGTCCCAGGCTTAGCGGTCCCGGGCTCGTGGGCTCCTTGAAGTAGACCGGCCCGCCACGGGCCTTGCGCACCATTTGGGACCGGCCCACCAGGCCCGTTTGGCCCATTTGGACCGCGGTCCCGGTCCGGTCCCGGGCTGGGCCCGACCCACAGTGCAGCATTAACCATAGTTACCGTTTATTCAGATAATTTAACTTGACGATGCAAAAAGTTATACACTACTCCCTCCGGTCCACAATAAGTGATTTTTTGGCTGTTTTCACACAAATTAAGAAATTTACCTTTTAACATTAATTAACAATGAAATTTGGCATATTAAACTTTACTATCTCTTCACATAAACACTCCTAGTATACATGCTCCAACAATATATACTCCAAGGGTAAAGTCGGAAAAAAATAATTAATTCATTCTTGAAATCTGGAAAAATTACTTATTTTGGACTACAAAAAAGGCTGAAAAAATCACTTATTATGGAGCGGGGAAAGTATTAATTAGTGCACATAATTTATACCCACCTTTCTGAAAAATTTGTGTCACGTACCTCTTTGTGAAAACTATGTAGTTAAGAATAATAACCTGGCATTAGAAGAAAACAAAAACAAGAAGATCTTGTTAGAATATAAATTAAAATAAAACCAAGCTCCAAAACAAGAAAGGTCTATTTGCACCTGTTAGATATATAAAAATAAGGAAGTCTAGTTTTGAAATACAAGCTAAAATCAATTAAGTTCATCTTTCAACCCTTATTTTGGATTTATTTCATTTAAAACCAGAAATCGTAAACCTTTAATCGCCTCTTAATTCCAGATGTTCTCATCCAAATGAATTTTAAATAATTAGAAATCAATAAGTCTCAACTTTCCAACTTTAGTACTATCATAATTACCTATGATTATTTTGGGCATTTCTGTTATTCGTAACAAAGGTGTTTCATTGAGATACTACATATGTCTTGTATGGGTAAAAGTGGTTAGCGACAGTTGAACAAACAACGAAGTGACAGGTGGGGCGCGAGTCAGCAAATAACTGGCACCGAATGCAAATATGTGGCTGGTGCTGGAGGAATCCCGAAGGTAGAGCAGCCAACAATAAAGATTCAAAGATTTGATATCACATGGCATTCAACGAGCAATCGTGTCACAACCCAAAATCCCCCTAGTCGTGATGGGACCTAACCCGACCCGCTAGGTAAGCCAAGTACAGTCAACACAATTCTACTGGAATTAATGTGAAGCCAAAAAATGAAATAATTGAAATTTATACAACTTCCCAAGGAATGGTAGTACAAGTTATGACCCACTATAATTTGGATTTACATGCTGGTATGAAAAATAAATACAGTATCTGTTTGAAGTTTACACATACAGAATTTCATGTTCTAACTACCATGAACAAAAGGTAGCTTGAATCTGGAACGCTAGGGCGTCTTCAGTGTCAGGCTTCGTCTTCCACAGCTACGCAATTCCAAGATCTGCACGCAAGTGCAGAAGTGTAGCATGAGTACAATCGACCCTATGTACTTAGTAAGTATCTTAACTAACCTCGGCGAAGCAGTGGAGAGATTTTAATTGAAAGATACCTACTTATATTTGTACATGTGCAGATAATAACCAGAAAGGGCAAATACAAAAAAAAGGTACACATAGAGTTATGTAATGAATGAAGCAGGAATACAAATGGCGGAGGTGTCGCGCCCCCTTTTTCCCCACGGAGTCCGGGTTTCGACATCTATTTTGGGACAATTCATTTCCTTTTGGGAATTGTGTATTTGAATTTTGAAGAGTCTCCACCTAACGGATTTAAGGTGCGTTAGGGCACCTAAAGCAAATAACTCAAAAACCGGATTACATTACCAGAGATTAGGTAAGGGCTCGAAATAACCTTGAGGGGAAGGTGTTAGGCACCCCTCGAGGTCTACAACCGTGGGTCCCGGCCGAAAGTAATTTAGACAGACATTTTATTTAAAATAAGGGGTAAAGGGGGTCCTAGGTTTTTTAGCCTATAGGATCACTTCTGTGCAATGCTTGGTAATCGTCCCCAAGTTGGGGTGCTACATATAGCATTAGCGCATAGGTCATCATATCCTTTACTACCCGATTACCTTCCCCTTAATGGTTATATAAGCGATTCTAATTAAACGTACTCTATGCGTGCATTACCCGTCCCTTACTTATGGTCCTGGAGGTGTTTAAGACTTCTAGTTAAGGTAGATCTAGACTCTCCTATATTGCTTAAAAGGAGAAAATATAAGCGACAAGTAAAAACAAATAAGATTGTCAGATAGGGAACAATTAAAGGCTCATATTTACCTCCACAAATAAGCAGGCAATTGCACGTCTCAAACAAAAGTATTTCTGATACTTAAGAATGGGCCTACAACAGGATATCTAAGTGAGCACATAGCAGAGCATATCCAGTGTTTTATTAAAGCGAGGCAGGAGGTACTTAATCAGTTGCCTATTGATTTTAGGACTAGCTGAATCTGGGCAGTTCACAAACAAAGCACAGTTTTATAATTTCAAGATTTTAGTCGCCCTACAGGCTTTCCTAGGCGTGGATCAGAGATATCCTATGAACATGGTATCTAGCAATTAATCAGAAGTGCGATAAACCAGTAAACAATTTTAAGCAGGCAGTTTGGTTAATTAGGTCCTATAGGCATGGTGTCTAGGTGTAGAAACTGGTTTGTTTAAACTTATAGACATGGTATCTAGACGCGAGAACTGATTTAAACCTTATAGGCATGCTGTCTAGGTGTAGAAACTGATTTAAAACTTATAGACATGGTATCTAGATGCGAGAACTGATCTAAACCTTATAGGCATGTTGTCTAGGTGTAGAAACTGACTCAAAAACTTATAGACATGGTATCTAAATGCAGAAATTGGTTTTAAAACCTTATAGACATAGTATCTAAATGCAGAGATTGGTTTTATAACCTTATAGATATGGTATCTAAATGCAAAAGTTGGTTTTAAAACCTTATAGACATTGTATCTAAATGCAGAAGTTGGTTTTAAAACCTTATAGACATGGTATCTAAATGCACATAAGTAAACAGACATCGCAGTAACCTATAGGCATAGTTTCTAATTGCAGGAACTGATTTTAAACTTATAGGCATGGTATCTACCCGTTCCCAACAAAATACATATAAGAATCCCTCCCAGTTTTACTAATATCCCCAATATCTGTTTATAAGATATTATTATTACAAACCAACATAAATAATGAATTACAGAATTGAAACTGCTAAAACTATAGGGAGCCTGAACAGGCCCAAACAGTAAACCTGAAAAGTCAGGCCTTCAACCTAGTATGAACATGCCAATACTCTCATAGTGCACCCAATGGTATCCTTGTGTGTCAAAGTTCCCAAGGGCCTCAGGGACCCCGGGCAATGCTCACACCAGAAAACTTTTAAAGAATACTTTTGAGAGCAAGTTTGGAGAGCCAGCCCCAGTGTGTCAAAGTTCAGAGGAGTCTCATGGACTCCTAGGCAATGCTCACACTGGAGGGGCAGGACCCTAGATGTTCTAAGAGTAAGATTTGAAAACTGTGTATTACAAAAAAGAGACAAATTTGTTTTTAGAAAGATAGCTTGGGTTTCAGAAGTGCACAAAAGCAGATTATCAGATCACAAGAATCACAAGCAGCACACACTTAGTAGAAGGAGTTCAGCCCTGAACTCCATCAATCAACAACAGACAAAGCGAAGTTTCACATGGCCTTATTGGCTATTACTAAGTGATCATACAGGTAGATATTGGTCATAAGGTAGCATGCTGGGGTCATATAGTCATACAGGAAGGCAATAAGGTTGAGAACATAGGAAACATGAATCAATCAGGAGTTTGTTAGGGATGACTACTTAAAAAAGGAAAAGAAGAACATGCTAGTCGAGTGTCACGACCCTAGTTCACCGACTGTGAACATGTCATGACGGCACCTAGTCCCTACGACCAGGTAAGCCTAATATTGCGGAAATATAATAATTGCAGAAAATAGAGGAAACCAAATTAAATACTAAAAGAAGCTATACTGAATGCCGCTCGGCATGTACAACTCAATATCACAAGTTTAAAACAATTCCCAAAACCCGGAAACTAACGGGCAACACAGGCTACAGAAGAGAAAAGTAAAGGCTCCAAACTCCAGAATATTTAACAACCGGATGAAGAAAAAACTAAGTACTAGAGATAGAGTAAGAGGGAGACTCGTCGGTCTGCGGACGCAGCAGATCTACCTCGAAGTCTCCGTAGTCCTCCTGCCTCACTGATAGTGCGCCTGAGTAGAGGTGCCTGGATGATCTGCACATGAAAAACATGCACATGAAGGGCATGAGTACACCACAGCGGTACTCAGTAAGTGCCAAGCCTAACCTCGGTTGGGTAGTGACGAGGAAGGTCAGGGCCATACTAAGACAAAATATAGTAATAACAATAATTAACAGTATGATAATCTGACAGAAATAATAAATACAACAGTGAAATAAGGCAGGTCAACGAGACAATAACAACCACAAAAGGACAGAGCAAACACAGAGTAAATACAACTCAATACCAATGATAACAATGAGGGTCTCCCAGGATACCGTCCTGTAGCCCTTTCCTCAACTGTCCAGTGGATCTCCCGGGATACCGTCCCGTAGTCCAACTCATATACCAAACCGAAGGATCTTCCGGGATACCGTCCCGTAGTCCAACCATAAAAATGCAGGGGGGTCTATCGGGAATCTAACCCGCAGCCCCAAAGTAAAAGTGCAGGGGGGATCTACCGGGAATCAAACCCGTAGTCCTAAAGTAAACAAACGGAGGGGGGGGGGAGCTACCGGAATCCCACATCCGTAGTCCCAATGTAAATGCGCAACCACAGCCAGAAACAAACCAAGGGATAAAGTACGAAAGACAGAGCAGCAGAAAGAATTAGCCTAGCATGCTTCACGTAGTACAGTCAAACAACTTAAGCAATTAGGCAGTTAAGTCAGCTAAACATGCTTTCCAAATCTAGCACAAGTATAATTTCAAGTAGGAAAGAAAGCTAAATATCAACAACTTAAGTGAAAATCGGATTTTCATTAATCAGCTCAAGTACGCGCTCGTCACCTCACGTACAAGGCACTCAAATATCAAGAAAATAATCATAAGGGAAAAAGTCCCCCACACAAGGTTAGACAAGCCACTTACCTCGAACCGGCTCGATATCAACAGAAACCACGCCTTTGCCACGAGTATCCGACTCCAAATGGCCCAAATCTATTCAATTCAATTACATATCGTAAATAATATTGCAAACAACTGATTTCGCTATTAAAATTAAAGCTAGGGCGCGAAAATAGATAAAATGACCAAAACGCCCCTCAAGCCAACGTCTCGGGATCGAATAATTTTCACATTTTTAGAACCCTCGTACTCTCACGAGTCTAACCATATAAAAATCTCCCAAATTGGAGGTCAAATGCCCACTCAAAACTTAATTGTCTAGCCAATGAAGTATTACCCCAAATTATCCAATTTTTGGTCTAAAATTCGAATTCCCATGATGTATTTAACTATATAACGATGAAATATAACAAAAAGGGATCAAAGAAACGTTACCCAATGATTTTCTCCTCAAAACCCACTCAAAATCCCCTTCTCCCGAGCTCTCAATCGACTTTTCAAACTTATGAAATTAAACCCTCGAAATTGCTATATCTGAACAGTGAATACCGCTTCTGCGGTCTAGGGACCGCTTCTGCGGTCCCGCCTATGCGAAGCACTGGCCGCTTCTGCGGCNTTAACCTAGTGGGATATACTGACGCTGATTATGCAGGTTTCCTAGTGGATAGGAAGAGCACCTCAGGTATGGCACACTTCCTTGTTCATGTCTTGTGTCATGGGCTACAAAAAAGCAAAATTTAGTGGCCTTATCTACTGCTGAAGCTAAGTATGTTGTTGCTGCTTCATGATTGTGCTCAATTGTTGTGGATCAAGTAGCAGTTGATGGATTTTGGTATTGAAGTTGGTTGCATCCCTATTTTTTGTGATAACACTAGTGCTATTAGTAGGACTAAGAATCCGGTTCATCATAAGAGAACTAAGCACATAGATGTTAGACACCATTTTTTGAGGGACAACTATGAGAAAGGCTTGATCACTATGGAGTTTTCTGCTACTGACAAGCAAATTGCTGACATCTTCACAAAAGCCTTAAGTAGAGATCACTTTAAGAGGAACATGCTGGAATTAGGGATGATTAAGATCACCTAAAAGGACCAGTTCAAGGTTAAACGAAAAAAAATTAAAAAAAATTGAAAACAAATATTGGTTAGAAAGTCTGTAAATTGTGTATAATTAGATTAAATCTTGCTCAGTCTCATACTTTCCATAGTATACTCTTGTGCCATGTGTTAAAATGACTCATTAATCTCTAATGATATTTTCTCTATTTTGGCAAATTTAGACTCACACAAGAGAATTATCAGTGAAGAACTTGGTTCATCAAGATAACACGGTAGGTTTTCTACACTCTGCATAATTTGAAATATCTATATTTGGATCATGAGCAGAGTCCTCTCAAATACCAAACTCCTTTTGGACTTAACTGTTACAAGTGAACCAGTCCCGTTCAAAAGAGTCCCAACCGAATGGAAGTACCTAGATTCTAGGGATACACTCAATGTCTCTTCAAAGTTGAATTTCGGTTTGATTAAAACTTCTAAGAGTCTGAAAAGCTGTAGTTACCCCATCAATTATTCCCCTGTATATTGATCAGCTTTAGTGTATTCCTTACTTCATCTCTCTCAAGCCATCAAAAAACTCTCATTCTTCTTTCATCTTCCAAACACAATCTAATTCTCTTCTCTTCCTTACCCTAGCCCAGATATGTCGAGCACCTCTGAAAATCCTTCATCACCACCATAGGAAACCACTTCCACACCTTCTACAACACCAATCTCTAAGAAAAGTAGAGTAAAGATGATGGCTCGTAAGATTGTCGCTGAAGGAGAGCAGATCAAGAAAATAAACAAGCAATTGAAAGTAGGTAGGGGAGAAGAATCCTAGAAATCTGAAGATTCATTTAAGTCTGCTACTAAGGGGGAAGAAAGTAGGTCTTCCGAAACTGAATAGGTATCTTCGGATTCTGAAGTTACTCCTGAGACAATTTCTGAAGTTGCTGCAAGTTTAGAGAATAGATTTGTACTGGTAGGATCTATAGTAGGTGTTGAGACTACAGAATCTGGAAAAGTTGGTGGTAAAAATAAAAAGGAAAAGAAAAAGAGAGCAAGGGTGCTAGGAGTACTGTGAGGGGAAAGGGTACAAGAGTGGTTGATTCTTCACCCACTCATGTTGGTCTAACAAAAGAAACTGGTGCAATGGTTGTTTGGGGAGAGGAATTTACTGAAATAGAAGAGAGTGTGAGCAAAACAGGGGGAAGTGGGTCTGGCGAAGCTGCTGAGGGGATGTTTCAACATGGGAAAAATACAGATGAACCTGTTCCATCTGAATAGGAAACCCTCTTGGACCTACTGATAGGATTATCAATGGCACCAAAACTCATGCCATTCTCTATGGTTTCATTCTCACAACTGTGCTTGCACATTTCAAGGTACAAGCAAGGATCATTTCGGGGTTAATACTCTGCTTGCTTGCGATTATGAAGTCAATGTTATTCTTAATGAACCTGGTTCGTCTAAAAAGACACCTATCAATAGCAAAGTCAGAGTCTTGGTACAGGAGAGTGAGGCAAAGGATATTGAGATAGCAAGGCTGAAGACACGATTGGTTGAGGTACAATCTGAGAGAGATGTTCTCAGAACTGAACTTGCAAGGGAAAAGGAGAAGAATGATGGAATTCTTCAAGACATGCTGAAACTTCTCCAAGCAAATAACCCAGCCCCTACATCTTCCAAGCCTTAAATCCTAGCCTAGTGTAGATCAACCAGTGACCCAATTCGGGACGTTGTTTCTTTTGCTCATGTTTTCAGTATTTTTATTTCTTCTTATGCTTTGTGGTAGAATCTTATCAATCATCAATGAAATTCACTATTTTTGCTCTAACTGTTTGTTTATATTTCTTTGATGGTTAAAATTCTTAGCTTGATCTATGATGATTAATCCATGATTGCATTTGAAGTAGCCCCAGTGGCCATGAGTAAGCTTTAAAATCTGGTTATCTCACATTTTTATGCAACTTTTCGATGATGCCAAAAGGGGGAAAAAGGTTGTGCTTTAAACAAGTGATGTTTACACTTTGAACAGTGATGTTTATAACCTAATGTACCCGGTCCTTGATGATAAGTGATATAAAGGAAAAATGTTTCTAACATTGTGTTGATGTTGAAGCTGAGTTCTGGCAGGGCCTAAGTGTATGAAAAGCACAGAGTTTGTCATCATCAAAAAAGGGGAATTTGTTGGCCCAAGTAAAGGTTAGTTTTGAAGACTGACAAAGGAACTCAGACATGAACCAGGTCCATCCAGTGGTCCATCCCTCAGGTGTACAAAAACGAGCAGATTCAAGCATGTGGGTTGCACGTGAATGAGATAAGCTTAACTTGGTGTATTTAATATCTCCTGATCGAAAAGGTTGCATAATTGATAAGGAGAAGGACTCCTTAATCAAAGAGAACACTATCCAAGATAGGGAAGGAGTTAGAAGTTGAAATCAACTAGAACTCTTCCACCAAGGAAGAGTTGCATCAAAACTCTAGTTATTTCTTCATCTACTAACTCTACAAATTGCAGGATGTTCTCACATTAAAGTGTTGCACAAAAATGCAGAAGTTAAACGGGAATTGGGAGCAAAATAGCAAGGCTTTTTGCAAGCAGTTCGTGTGTGATTCAAGTGTGCAAACCTGAAGCTACATGAACCAGATTGAAGAACCAGCTCAATAAAGAGTTTTATGTGTCTTTCTTTATTTCTAATTCAATTGTAGTAGGTGTTTCATATTGTACCTTTCAGCTTTATCTAGAAGCAATTGTAATAGGTATTTTGAGTATTCAAGTTAGAGTTAACTTGAAGTTGTCACAGCAGTTAGAGGCTGGTTGCCACAACGGGATTAGAGTTAATCCTTAGGTTTACAAAGAGTTTTGTAAATGCTGTTTTGGCTCAGTGATTTTAGTAGAAGTTTGGGAAAATCCTACTGAGTAGTAGGTCGTGGTTGTTTCACCCTTTGAGCCAGGTGTTTTCCACGTAAAAATCTCTGTGTTCTTTATTTTCTGTATTTATTATTCTGCAAACAGCAGTAGTTAGTATACCTAGAAGAACCAGGTTCTTCTAGAGCGAAAATTGGGTACCACACAAATCACCCCCCCTCTTGTGTGGTATTGACGTTTAGAACATCAAATTGTAATGATATTATGAATATGGAGTGGGATGTTTCTCCTCGTATAGTCGTCTGAGCAATTATCGTCGCCTTGTGGAAGGATATTTTATTATTTCAGCCTAGTAACGGTACTTCTGAGGGCTCTGAGGCTAGGCACAAGTTGCCATGATGCTTATGAATGATTGTTCCGCAGTAGTGATATGATGGTAGGATGTTGCCCACGTGTCGGGGCAGTGAATGACTTGAAGGGAAGTTTACTCAGTGCATAATCTAGAGATTCAGTATTTTATTTCCGGTAGGGGAAAGGCAATCGGGCTAAGAATGTGCAGATTTGGGATGGTAGAGTAATGAGACTTGGTACATGCGAGAGTGGTGTAGCTTTCTTCTGTGAGGGGATGTCGTTGTCCTAATTGAATGCACTAAGTTCGCCAGTGTAGCGATCTTCTACAATTCGCCTTTGGAGCAAGCTATTATGAAATAGTATCGGAAATGCGGCTGTCAGATATCACAGGGCGCGGTAGTTCAGGGTCAAATCAGTGTTTCTAATGTCGATGGTATGAGAAGGATGATTTTCCGAAAGGTGTAAAGTTAGCAGCAATTGTGGGTTCAAGTGCCACGAAGATAGATTTTAATTAAGGCAACAACTAAATAGCAAAGGATGAGGAAAGATGTGTGGAAAGTGTCAGACGGTGGTTAAAATTCCTAGAAGTCCAGGTGTATGAAGCAAAGGTCAAGTAGTTGATTAAAGAAGTGAGTTTGCCCAAAGTGGGATAGTGGCAGATGTTGCATATGGGCTTGATGGTAGGATGATTACGCACCTTAAGGAGAGTTTGGAATGATTTGGGATTTTAGTGGCTGGCGATTGAAGTCTACGTTTAATTAGAAGTATGGGCTAATATGCAGCAAAGAGATCGGTCGTGCGAATGTGGTTGATGATTCAGAGTATAAAAAAAAGGGGGGGGGGGGAGTTTACAGAAAGAATCCGAGAATTTAGGTAGTTGACTGTGCAAGGTTATGTCAATAAGAGATAAGGAATCCGGTGAGTTCCAGAGTTGTTTAATAGTGGCTTCAAGCTAAGTGGGAGAGTCCCACCGCCTATGATTGGGTTGCATGGTTAACCACTTGCGAGGTTTTCTGGTTGTTAGCATATTTCTGGGTTATTTCAGCTACGGGAAAAGAATATAAGTGGTAATTTGAGCAAAGGAATTGTTAAAGGTTGCTATGGTTGGCCTTATTGGCTCATGTTCAGACTTGGGGAAAGATTCAGGATTGTGCTTTGTAAAGATGCGGGCTCCAAGGGAAGTGATTCTGCCAGGTGCTTCACCAATAGGGTATTCATGTGATAGAGGATTCATGGAATATATTCGGGGCCAAGTCAGAGCGGGTGGCTCTCAACAACGATCCTAGTGAATTCAAAGGATAAGGTGTGATGCCTAACGATTTCGAGCCTATAGGTACGATTAAGAATCAAGCTTGATGGCAGCCTATGAGAAGGGGCACAGAATGTCTATGATG
The DNA here is from genome assembly GCF_001879085.1 of Nicotiana attenuata. NCBI lineage: Eukaryota > Viridiplantae > Streptophyta > Magnoliopsida > Solanales > Solanaceae > Nicotiana > Nicotiana attenuata. The sequence goes on along the minus strand of NW_017671462.1, from coordinate 249,306 downwards.
TTTTAACTTGCGATGTAGCAATTGGGAGGTATGAAATAGTTCGTGGGATCTGAGATAGCATGGTCTCGTGATTCAGGGTCACTCGGGATGAGTGCGCATGGAGTGTGTTAAGTGTTGAATGGAGTTATCATTGTTTCTATGGCAATTAAGGATAAATTGGAAGAAGAGGGATTGGTTAGACATAGTCGGTATGGCATGTTGCTGGTAGTGAGCAGTTCTTTCAGCGTGATCAAGTTATGCAAGTGAATTGTGACGGTGCGTGTGAGGCTTGTTGGCCGCCGTAGTTGGTGGTATTTAGAAAGTATTCTACTGTTATGACCTGATACATGGAGGTGGGCCCCGGAAGGGCTATGGTGTCTTAGACCACTACTTAGAGATTTTCATGTTCTACGGTATGAGAATTCACCTATGTGTTGCTATGGTTCTCCTGAAGTGAGTTAAGTGAAAAGCTTTTATATGATGAAGTGTTATCCCGATAATTGTTCCGAAGCTATGATGAAAAACGTGTTCTATCGTATATTGGCATGTTAGGTGCAGTGAGTGGCATAGAATTTGAAGTAAAGATCAAGGTAACAGCTCGGTGTGGACAAGGATGTCACAATCTCGGATGAGCAGGAAAGGAGTTTCGGTGTTTAAAGTAAGTTGGTATTGTCTTCAGCGTCACCTGAGATTGGTGTTTTGTGAAAAAGGCTTTGCATCCTGGTTAATGATTCTTGATCGCTTTTTAGCGTTAGTGCGGCCGATGGTTTGGATGTGCGGACCCGTTATTCATTTCGGAAGGTTGTGGGAGTGTGTCCCACATGAAGATTGTATAAGTGTGACATGTAGTCACTTGATTGATTAAATATTTAAACCAAGTATGAGGATTGTGGTAACATCATTAATTTGAGAATTTATGCCTGGAGGGCACTCTGTTTATTGGCTTATGGACTGTGGAGGTTCGCGCCGGTTATGAGGGTTGTTCTTATGTGTTATGAGAGAAGGGGAGTTATTATGGACCTTTGAAAGGTTATTAGGCTAGTTGGTGCAATTAGAAATCGGCTTGAGATCAGTGGATTGATTGAAATGTGAACAGGGGCTTATATCAGGCCAGATGTGTTCATTTTAGCAATACGCTCCTTATGGAAGGGAGTCGGGGTGTTATTTCGTTGTTAGCTATTTCATGTAATGATTTATTGTGTCGTACGAGTTGTGAGACGGCTTGGTGAATTTCTTATGTGTTGAGGTTCCGCATAGAGATGAGATTATATGAGCAGGATGGCTCTTGAGATTCAGATCATATATCGCACTTCAGTTGTGCTCGAGTTTGTCGATTATAGCGTTATATGTCTCCCCAGGGAATGGTATTATACACTTAGCGTGTTTATGAGTGATATTCAGTATTTTGTTGTAATGAGCAATTTAGCTCGATGTACATCTCCTTATGTGAGTTTCGTGTGTGGATCGGGTGGCACGCCGCCATGAGTATGTTATTTGGATCGGGTGGCACGCCGCCATGGTTATGTTGTGTGGATCGGGTGGCACGCCGCCATGGTTATGATTGCTTGGATCGGGTTGCGCGTTGCAACAGTGTGATGTTCAGTACCGTTCCCCATATCTATTTATTGTATTCTGTTTCCTATTTTCTGAAGGAAGCTCATATTAGCTGTGCGCCCGCGTCGCATGTATGATTCGCGAGCGGGGTAATTGAAATTCCTTTTCAGAGTTCATTTTCCTTTTTGTATCGCATCCTAATTGGTAGCCTATTGGCATATTGTGGCATCATATGAGACTTTTGGTCATGTCGGGGTGGCTTATTGCCTGAGCAGTTCGTATTGGGTGAGACGAGATTGTTGGATTTAGGATCAGTGCAGTCTGATTACGTGAAATAATTAAGGAGCAAAGATCATTATTTGGTTCAGAATGAGGTAATGTTTCTTATCAAAAGTATAGACTCAATGATTGGTTGACTCGGCAGTTGATTATGAATTTCTGCACATCTCTTCCATTGTGGAGGCATTATAAGAGTTAGAGTAAGACCTGTGTATGTCATGGGGTGCAATGGGAGCATCAGATTCGTGGAATTTTGACTAAGTTGATCAAAAAATGTATTGTGGTCCGGTGAGTAAAGTGATTCTAGGTGTGAATTCAGCAAAGTTATGCATCCATGTTTGGGTACAGCGTGTAGTGATTGATATGGTGATCTTATGTTGGAAACAGGTCGGGCATAGAATTTTGGATGTTGGAATTGGGCTCTAAGGCTTATTTGCTTGAATAAAAGGGAATATCTTTAGAATTGATCGAGCTGATGTGCTCAACTGAGTTGTGGTAGCACGGGAAGGTACATGAGAAGTTAAACAGTGATTTCAGACTACTTCAGTGTAGTTCTCAGCATGTTCGAGGACGAACGTATGTTTAAGTGGGAGAGAATGTAACGACCCGACCGGTCGTTTTGAGCTCTAGCGAATTGTTCAGCAGTCTGAGGCCATGAACAGCTTCATTTCACGTATTATAACTTGTACGCGTGGTCGGAATTTAAGTTTCGGGAAGTTCAGAGTTGATCTGGAAAGAGAATTCTCATTTCGGAAGCTAAGTTGAAAGAATTAACTAGGATTGGAATTTTGAGTAAACGACCTCGGAATCGGGATCTAAAGGTTCTAGCAGGTTCGTATGATGATTTCGGACTTGGGCGTATGCCCGGATCGGGTTTTGGATGACCCGGGAGCATTTTGGCGCCTATTGTGGAAAGTAGCATTTTGAAAGAAATTTCATAAGTTTGTGTTGAAGTGCATTTCAGTGATATCGATGTCCGTTTGGGATTCCGAGTCTTGGAGCAGCTCCGTATGGTGATTCTGGAGTTAGGAGCGCGATCGGAAGTGAATTCGGAGGTCCGTAGGTTATTTTGGAGCCATTTGGCTAAAGATAGAAATTTGAAGGTTTTTGAGAAGTTTGACCGGAAGTGGACTTTTTGATATCGGGGTCGGAATCCGATTCCAAAAGCTGGAGTAGGTCTGTAATGTCGAATATGACTTGTGTGCAAAATTTGAGGTCAATCGGACGTGATTTGATAGGTTTAAGCATCGAAAGTAGAAGTTGGAAGTTCTAAAGTTCATAAAGCTTGGATTGGGGGTTGATTTATGATTTTAGCGTTGTTTGATGTGATTTGAGGCCTCGAGCAAGTCCGTAATGTGTTTGGGACTGGTTGGTGTGATTAGTCGGGGTCCCGGGGGCCTCGGGTGTGTTTCGGGTTGTATCGCGCTCTTATTTGATGTTTCAACGTCGTTTCTTTGGACATAAAGGGGTGCCATATTAAGCTAATCAGCTCTAAATTAAGTTTTATTGAGCCATTAGATCCGTATCGTAATTTCGGAGCCATAGCAAAAAGAATCGTCGAATTTGGACAACGTATGAGGGAGTTATGCTCATTCCGTGTCGAGAAAAGTGCTGGTTGCTGTCATAACCGCAGATGCGGAAATTTTCCGCAGATGCGGTCAAATTTCCGCAGATGCGGAAACTGCTGAAGGCAGAGAGGTTTCTTTAAAAATCGAAGTTTGGCTCATTTTCACTTCATTTCTTCCATGGGTGCTGATTTTGGAGCCACTTTGGAGTGCCATTTTCATCACCAAGCATGAGGTAAGTGATTTCTACTAGTTTTGAGTATATACAGGGTTTATATATGGATTTAGACTTGGAAAATTGTAGAAAACTTGAGGTTTGAGGGAAAACCTAGAAAACTAGTATTCTTGGATTTTTACCACGATTTTGGGTATGGAATTTAGAGAAAATCATATATTTGAGTTCGTGAGGCTATGGGTAAACTTTATCTTCAAAAAGTTTCGGATTCCGGGCACGTGGGCCCGAGGGCGTTTTTGTCAACTTTTCGATCGAGGTTGGGAATTGCTATAAATTGGATTGTAATGAGTAATTGAGCATATATTAATGGATTTGTATAATCATTGGCTAGTTTTGGAGCGTTGTGTGTCGATTTAAGTCTTCGGAGGAGCGTGGAATGCCGGTTATGGATCTTCGGAGCGAGGTGAGTCTCCTTTCTAACCTTGTAAGAGGGAATTGTCCCCATAGGTGAATTAATTGGTTATGTGCTCCTATTTGTGGGGGCTACATACGCACGAGGTGACGAGAGTCCGTGCGTAGCTACTATTATGCTACTGTCCGGGTAGTATATGACCCAAAAGCATGCTATACTTGGATTAATTGTAAACCTATTGACAGCCCGAATTGCTTAAACCACATCGAATTAATAAATAAAGTTCAAAAAGTATTAAACTTCTTTTCTTAAATTGTTAAAAGAGAAAGTGGCTTATATTTGAATAAATATTCCCTGATAAATTCTTAATTAGCTATCTGAGCATGTATTTCTATGTGTACCTGCGTCGCATGCATGATTCGCGAGCAGGGTGATTGTTTAATTTATGTTGACCGTGTCGCATGGATAGTTCGCGAGCAGGGTAATAGATGCATCTATGGTTCGCGTCGTTCGACCCTCGGCGGTGCACAGTTTATTTTCTGTTGGAGTGGGTCGTACACCTCGGCATGATTTGCGCATGCTTGTATTGCTTGCCTTGAAACTTATTAAAGTTGTTATAGCCTCTTTCCGGCTTGAGAATAATTGTATAAATGGTAAAAAGGAATTTGGAAATTTCCTATAAAGGAAAAATTGTTCATTTGCTTCAACCTATCGAATTATATCATGTTTATAAAAATCCGCGATTTAACATATTATTGATATATCATTATTGGACCACTAGTAAGTGTCGAAGTCGACCATCTCGTCTCTACTTCTTCGAGATTAGACGGGATACTCATTGAGTACACGTTGTTTTCGTACTCATACTACACTTCTGTGCATTTTTGTTGAACAGGCATATGCATCTCTAGTGGCCTACTGGGCGTAGCAACACGGATAACACGGAGACTTAGGTGAGCTGCGCTTCTTGAGGCGATCCGCAGCCAGCAGAGTCTCTTTCAGTTTTCTGTATTTATTTCTGTCCAATATTGTATTCCAGACGATTGTTGTATTACATCATTTCTTAGAAATTGCTCATGCACTCGTGACACCGGGTTCTGGGAGGATTTTTGGATTATTAAATGTTATGTTTTGTTAAAGACTTTGCGGTTATTTCTGTAAATTTTATTATTCATTATTTAATGTATAAAGAAAAATGATTTTAGACAATAAAAAAATTGGAAGTTAATTAAGTATTTTGGTTGGCTTGCCTGACAGCGGTGTCCGGCGCCACCACGACCCTCGGTGGATTTTGGGTCGTGACACCTGCAGGACTACCTCGGGTCGCCTGGTGAACTGGAAGCAGCAACCTCACTGCGGTCCAAAAACTACAGTATCGGGATCTACACAAAAGAGTGCAGAGTGTAGTATCAGCACAACTGACCCCATGTGCTGGTAAGTGCCTGGCCTAACCCCGGCAATGTTGTGACGAGGCTAGGAGCATACTACCAAATAAACCTGTGCAGTTAAATCATGTACAGCGGAAAATAAAGGCAAAACTTTACAATTAAAGATAGGAAGGGGAAACATGCTGCGGGGAAATATCAAGTAACAACGAAAATCCAATAGATAAATGTAAGTAACACTATAACTAAATTATCAGCAAGAATAAGGAAATCAGAGACAAGTGCACGGCATCACCCTTCGTGGTTTACACTCTCTCACAAATATCATGCACGACATTACCCTTCGTGCTTTACACTCTTCCTCACCCAAGCAACAATCACAAGCAATTTGGGTAAGGGAATCAATAACATCACAATAAAATCAAGTAACCACAGAAAACCAGTAAATAAACGTGAAGAACATCATAACTCAATTATCAACAAGAATCAGGAAAATCAAGGACAAGTGCACGGCATCACCCTTCGTGCTTTTACTCTCGTCCTCACCATAAGAATCAACATAATCTGCACGCATCACCCTTCGTGCTTTTACTCTCGTCCTCACCTTAAAAAGTCAATATAATCGGCACGGAATTGTACATCGTGCGGCACGGCATCACCCCTCATGCTTTACACTCTTCCTCACAAAAATTATACACGGCATCACCCTTCGTGCTTTGACACTCTCTCACCAAAACAATGCACGACATCACCTTTCGTGCTTTAACACTCTTCCTCACCCAAGCAACAATCACAAGCAATTTGGGCAAGGAAATAAATTAAATCACAATAAAATCACAATGAATATCCCGGCAAGGGAACAATATCAAAAGCAACAACATCCCGGCAAGGGAACAATATTAAAAGCAACAACATCTCGGCAAGGAAATAATATTAAAAGCAACAACATCCCGGCAAGGGAGACAATATCATAATCTTCTTCTTCTTTTCACATTTACTTCACCACTCAATTTACAACTTGAGCCAACGCTCTACCATGCTCAATTACCAATGATACTTTCAAAATTCGATTCACAACTTAAGCCAACGCTCTACAATGTTCAAATACCAATAGTACTTTCACAAAGCTTGTTCAACAATAGGAATATCACGTAAGGCATGAACAATACAAAACGGAGTCACATTAGTCATAGAATAAGACTCACGGGCATGCTTGACACCAACTTATAGATACTCGTCACCATGCCTATACGTCGTACTCAACAATTAACACATAGCAAATAGGACACGACTCCTAATCCGTTAAGCTAAGGTTAGACCAAACACTTACCTCGAACTTCCACGGCCAACTCAAGCCTCAACACCTCTTTTCCTTTAGAATTCACCTCCAAACTACTTGTATCTAGTCCATATTAATTTAACAACATCGATAAATGCTAAATAATTCAATCCCAATGATAAATTATAGGTTTTCTATCATTTTCCCCAAAAAGTCTGTGACGACCCGGCCAGTCGTCTCATGAGTTACTGCTCCGTTTCCCCCATTTCTGCTTCTTTATGCTTTGTTATCCATGTTTTGTTGTATCGGGTTGGTTGTATTGAATCCGGAATGGTTTTGGTGAAATTTGAGACACTTAGTCTCTTTTAAGAAGGCTTAAGTTGGAAAAGTCAACCGGATGTTGACGTATGTGTTAGGGGGCTCGGATGTGAGTTTCGATGGTTCGGTTAGCTTTGGGAGGTGATTTATGACTTAGGAGTGTGATCAGAATGGGTTTTGGAGGCTTGGAGTAGATTTAGTCTTGAATTGGTGAAGTTGATATTTTGGCGATTTCCGGTTATTAGGAAAGATTTTGATATAGGGGTCGGAATGGAATTTCAAGAGTTGCAGTAGCTTCGTTGTGTCATTTGGGATGTGTGTACAAAATTTCAGGTTATTCGGACGTGGTTTGGTTGGGTTTTTTATCAAAAGCGGAATTTGGAAGTTTTTAGAAACTTAGGCTTGATCCGAGGTGTTTTGGTTGATTTAGTGTTGTTTGAAGTGTTTTGATGATTGGAACAAGTTTGAATAAGGTATTGGGATATGTTTGTGCTTTTGGTTGAGGTCCCGGGGGCCTCAGGGTGATTTCGGAGGGTTAACGGAGAAAATTGGATTGTGTTGCAGCTGCGAAAGTTGCTGCTTCTGATATTTTCGCACCTGCGGTTTTGGGACCGCAGGTGCGACATCGCATATGCGATGGATTGGCCGCAAATGCGGATTCGAGGGGAGACGTCAGGAACCACAGATGCGGTAGAGGGACCGCACCTGCGGAGTCGCAGATGCGGCGAGTGGACCGCAGATGCGGTGTTTGGTCCGTTAAGTGATTTCCGCAGATGCGGAGGAAAGACCGCAGATGCGGTACCGCAGAAGCGGGTATTGCACCGCAGATGCGAAAAGGACTGGGCAGAACATATAGGTTATATCATTTCGCGAGTTTGAGCTATTCCACCATTTTTAACTTCGGCTTGAGAGCTTTTGGGCGATTTGGAAGAGGGATTTCAAGGGAACTTCGTTAAGGTAAGGATTTTGGACCTAAAACACGATTCTATGGTAGTATTTCATGAATTTAGGGTTGTAATTAAAGGAACTAAAGGGCAAAAATGGAGGATTAGGGCTTAAGTTTAAGAGGCCTTTAAATGGGGATTTCAGGGGCCATTTGGACTCCGATTTTAGTATTTTTGATATGTATAAACTCGTGGGGAGATAAGGAATCCGTTGGTGTAAAAATTTCTGAATTTCGAGACGTGGGCCCAGGGGTCGGGTTTTGGTAATTTCGCGATTTGTGCCCTTTAATGATTGTTTTCGCTTGGGCTTTGTTCCCTTAGAATATTTTGACGTCCTCGTTCTGATTTTGGATAGATTCGATGCGTGGAGGCCGATCCGAGGGGCAAAGGCGTCGCGAGCTAGAGATTTAGCCGGTTCGAGGTGAGTAATGATTGTAAATGATGTTCTGAGGGTTCGAAACCCCGGATTGCACATCGTAGTGCTATATTGAGGTGAGACATACGCTCGATGACGAGCGTGGGGTCGTGCACTATTCGGGATTGTGACTTGGTCCGTCCCGATTGAGGATTTTACCGCGTATTTGATTGAAAACTATTTGCTATCATCATTTATTTGGCTGAATGTCATATTTGGGCTTCGTGCCAACTAATTGAACCCTTCGGGGCTTTTATTTGATATTTCCTCACTGTTTTGACTTACCATTTGAACTCAGTCATATTAATTTCCACTATTTTACTACTCAGCCATTTTTACTCAGTTTTGAGACTTAAATGATGTTTGGGCTGAGAAACACTATTTTACTATTGCCCGAGGGGCTTGTGATGATTTTTGACTGAGTAAGGCCGAGGGCCTATATTGTGAGGAAACACTGATACTGATTGGAGGCCGAGGGCCTGAGATATGTACGCCACGAGGTGGCCTTATTGATGTGAGGCCGAGGGCCTAGATTTTGATGCCACGAGATGGCTTGTTATTGCGCTTGGGCCGTACGGGGCCCCTCTAGGAGTCTGCACATCCCCAGTGAGAGCGGGTACCCATTGTGATGTGAGATTGAGCCCGAGGGGTTGGTATTTTTCTAAGATGTTGCCCGAGGGGCGAACTTCTATTTGTTTACTTTACCTTAACTGCTTGTCAATTACCTGTATACTTATTGAGAAAAGGATTTTTACTTGATTTTCACTGGTTTACTGTTTTTAACTGGTTTTAATGCTTCTTTATAGAATGTCTTGTGCCTTACGTGTTTTCTTACTTTCAGTCATTATTTATATTCGTTACTCACTGAGTTGGAGTACTCACTTTACTCCCTGAACCTTATATGCTGATTCAGGCGTAGCTGGTCCCGCTTCCGAGTGCTGATTCATTCCAGCTTCAGGCGGATCTTCGAGGAGTCTTTAGGTAGCTGTTGGCGCTTCGCAGCCTGGAGCTCCTCTCTGTCTATTTCTTTTACATTCTTAGTTCAGTATTTTAATTTCTGTAGTTACCTTTGAGGATTTGGTACTGTTAGATGCTCGTGACTTGTGACACCCCGGTTAGGGCTATGTCGGGTTGTATTTCCGCTACTTATTATCATTAAGCCATGTTTTAGACTGCTTTTATGTTGTTTAACTGCTTTAACAAGTGGATTGGGTTTAGTAGGCTTGCCTTGTCTTCACGAGAGGCGCCATCACGAACGAGTTTGGGGTTAGGGTCGTGACAAGTTGGTATCAGAGCCTAGGTTACATAGGTCTCACGAGTCATGAGTAGGTTTAGTAGAGTCTCGCGGATCGGTACGGAGACGTCTGAATTTAACCTCGAGAGGCTGCAGATTCTTTAGGAAAAACTTCACATTCTTGAAATTCTTGTCGTGCGAATTTGTTGATCCGAGTACTAAACTTTTGTTATTTCATTCTCTCACAGATGGTGAGGACACGCGCTACTGGACAGGGTGGATGACCACCAGTGCCACCAGCTGCAGCCACCAGAGGCGAGGATGCGGTCATGGTCGTGGTAGAGGCGGAGCAGCGAGGGCAGCACCAGCAGATCCACCAGCTGCCCCAGTTCAGGACCAGGTTCCAGCTGTGGACCATATAACAGCACCAGCTCAGGCACCAGCTGTGCCTATTGTGATTCCGGGTCTTCAGGAGGCCTTGGCTCAGATCTTATCAGTTTGCACTGGCCTAGCTCAGGCGGTTTCAGCCACTACAGCTACAGCTACTTCACAGGCCGGGAAAGGCAGTCAGACTCCCGTCGCCCGCACACCTGAGCAGGTCGTGCAGGGACTTCAGACGCTGGGGGCACACCCATCTCAGCCGGTTGCCGCTGCTCAGGCATATGTAGTTCCTGTCATGCCAGAGGATAAGCAGCGTAGGTTGGAGAGATTTGGTAGACTTTAGCCTTCGACCTTCGGTGGGGCAGAGGGCGAGGATGCCCAGGGCTTTTTGGACAAGTGTCAGAGGATGCTTCGCACAACCGGTATTCTGGAGACCAGAGGGGTCGCTTTCACTACCTATCAGTTTTCAGGACCTGCTTTTACCTGGTGGGAGGATTTTGAGAGGCGTAGGCCTGTTGGTGCAGCACCCCTTTCCTGGCAGCAGTTCTCTGTTCTCTTTCTGTAGAAGTATGTGCAGCAGTCTCGCAGAGAGGAGCTGCGTAGACAGTTTGAGTGGTTGCATCAGGGGGAGATGACCATGTCACAGTATGAGTTGAGGTTCTCTGAGTTGGCTCGTCATGCCATCTGGTTGGTCCCGATAGATCGAGAGAGGATCAGGAGGTTTGTCGATGGTCTTACTTATCATCTCCGTATCCTTATGACTAGGGAAAGGGTGACTGGTGCTACATTCGAGGAGGTTGTGGATATTGCCAGGGAGATTGAGTCTGTCCGTTGCTAGGAGCAAGAGGAGGCCAAGAGGCCTCGAGGATCTGGTAGCTACAGTGGTGGTCCTTCGAGGGGCCAAATTCAGCACGGCAGAGGCCGACAGTTCCGTCATGGTCAGTCTGATCGCTCAGGTTATCGAGGGGCGTCATCGGGTCATGGTTCCCACAATTCACACCAGGGCCTTTCTTCACTTAGTGCCCTCCCAGCTCAAAGCTCATCCCGTGCTCCATCTGTTCAGGGCTTTCTATGCCGAGTGCATCTGCTGGTCACTCCGGTGCGAGGGGTTCCCATCACTCCCCTTCTCCAGCACCTATGAGTTGTTACGAGTGTGGCGAGATGGGCCACATATGGAGGCAGTGTCCCCGCTGTGTTGCTAGTTCATCCCAGCAGAGGGGTCAGTCATCAGCTTCAGCTCCAGTTGCTCCACCACCACCCGCCCAGCCAGCTAGGGGTGGGGATCAGTCAGCCAGGCGTCGCCCCAGAGGGGGAGGTCGATTAGGGGGCGGTCAGGCCCGTTTCTATGCTCTTCCAGGCAGACCCGATGCTATTGCTTCCGATGCTGTCATTACAGGTATTATTTCAGTCTGCCACAGAGATGCCTCTGTATTATTTGATCCCGGTTCCACCTATTCTTATGTGTCATCATACTTTGCTCGCTATTTCGGTACTCCTTGTGAGTTTCTTGCTTTACCTGTTCATGTATCTACCCCGGTGGGCGATACTGTTGTTGTAGACCGTGTGTACCGGTCGTGTGTGGTGACTATTGGGGGTCCGGAAACCCAGGTTGATCTTTTATTATTGAGTATGGCGAATTTTGATATCATTCTAGGCATGGATTGGCTATTTCTGTGTCGCGCTATTCTAGATTGTCATGCTAAGACAGTCACTTTGGCTATACCGGGTGTGCCATAAATCGAGTGGCTAGGTGTGACTGATTATGTTCCTGGTAGAGTGATATCTTTCCTGAAGGCCCAGCGTATGGTTGGGAAGGGTTGTCTTTCGTATCTTGCCTTTGTGAGGGATGTGGGAGCTGAGACTCCCAGTATTGATTCTGTCCCAGTTGTGAGAGATTTCCCTGATGTATTTCCTGCAGACTTGCCGGGCATGCCACCGGACAGGGATATTGATTTTGGTACTGACCTGGTGCTGGGCACTCAGCCCATTTCTATTCCGCCGTATCATATGGCACCAGCGCAGTTGAAGGAGTTAAAGGAGCAGCTTTAGGAACTCCTTGATAAGGGGTTCATTCGACCTAGTGTGTCACCTTAGGGTGCGCCGGTTCTGTTTGTGAACAAAAAGGATGGCACTATGAGAATGTGCATTGATTATAGGCAATTGAACAAGGTAACAATAAGAACAAGTATCCTTCACCTCGCATTGATGATTTATTCGACCAGCTTCAGGGAGCGAGGGTATTCTGCAAGATTGATCTCTGTTCAGGTTATCACCAGTTGAAGATCAGGGATTCGGATATTCTTAAGACGGCCTTCAGGACCAGATATGGTCACTATGAGTTCTTGGTTATGTCTTTTGGGCTGACCAATGCCCCAGCAGCGTTCATGCATCTGATGAACAGCGTGTTCCGGCCTTATCTTGACTCATTTATCATAGTTTTCATTGATGATATCCTGGTATATTCGCGTAGCTAGGAGGAGCACGCGGAGCATTTGAGGGTTGTGTTGCAGAGATTAAGGGAGGAGAAGCTTTATGCAAAGTTCTCCAAGTGTGAGTTTTGGCTCAGTTCAGTGGCATTCTTGGGACACGTGGTGTTCAGTGAGGGTATTCAGGTTGACCCAAAGAAGATAGAGGCGGTTCAGAGTTGGCCCAGACCGTCCTCAGCCACAGAGATTCGTAGTTTTCTTGGTTTGGCAGGCTATTATCGCCGGTTTGTTCAGGGATTCTCATCTATCGCATCGCCCTTGACCAAGTTGACTCAGAAGGGTGCTTCATTTGTATGGTCGGACGAGTGTGAGGAGAGCTTTCAGAAGCTCAAGACAGCTTTGACCACAGCCCTAGTGTTGGTTTTGCCATCAGCTTCAGGTTCATATACCATGTATTGTGATGCTTCGAGAGTAGGGATTGGCTGTGTGTTGATGCAGGAGGGTAGAGTTATTGCTTATACTTCTCGTCAGTTGAAGCCCCATGAGAAGAACTACCCCGTTCATGATTTGGAGTTGGCTGCCATAGTTCACGCGTTGAAGATTTGGAGGCATTACTTGTATGGCGTATCTTGTGAGGTATTCACTGATCATCGCAGTCTTCAGCATTTGTTCAAGCAAAAGGATCTTAATTTGAGGCAGCGGAGATGGTTGGAGTTACTTAAGGATTATGACATCACTATATTGTACCATCCGGGAAAGGCCAATGTGGTGGCCGATGCTTTGAGCCGAAAGGCAGTGAGTATGGGGAGTTTGGCATATATTCCAGTTGGGGAGAGACCTCTTGCAGTTGATGTTCAGGCTTTGGCCAATCGGTTNTCAGACGGACGGGCAGTCCAAGCGCACTATTCAGATATTAGAGGATATGCTACACACTTGTGTTATTGATTTCGGAGGGTCATGGGATCAGTTTCTACTGCTTGCAGAGTTTGCTTATAACAACAGCTACGAGTCGAGTATTCAGATGGCTCCATATGAGGCTTTGTATGGGAGGCGGTGTAGATCTCCAGTTGGTTGGTTCGAGCCCGGTGAGGCTAGGCTATTGGGACAGATTTGGTTCAGGATGCTTTAGATAAGGTGAAGGTGATTCAGAGAGACTTCGTACAGTGCAGTCGAGGCAAAAAAGTTATGCTGACAGGAAGGTTCGAGATGTGTCCTACATGGTTGGTGAGAAGGTTTTGTTGAAGGTTTCGCCCACGAAGGGTGTTATGAGATTTGGAAAGAAAGGGAAGTTGAGTCCGCGATTCATTGGGCCTTTTGAGGTACTTCGGAGGATTGGGGAGGTGGCTTATGAGCTTGCTTTGCCACCCAGCTTGTCGAGTGTGCATCCGATTTTCCATGTTTCTATGCTCCGGAAGTATATTGGAGATCCGTCTCATGTTCTGGATTTCAGCACGGTTCAGTCGGAGGGTGATTTGACTTATGATGTGGAACCAGCAACTATTTTGGAGCGTCAGGTTCGGAAGTTGAGATCAAAAGATATAGCTTCGGTGAAGTTCGGTGAAGGTGCAGTGGAGAGGTCGGCCCGTGGAGGAGGCTACCTGGGAGACCGAGCGGGAGATGCGGAGCAGATATCCTCACCTGTTTGAGGCTTCAGGTATGTTTCTTGACTCGTTCGAGGAAGAACGTTTGTTTAAGTTGGGGATGATGTGACGACCCGGCCAGTCGTCTCATGAGTTACCGCTCCGTTTCCCCCATTTCTGCTTCTTTATGCTTTGTTATCCATGTTTTGTGGTATCGGGTTGGTTGGATTGAATCCGGAATGGTTTTGGTGAAATTTGAGATGCTTAGTCTCTTTTAAGAAGGCTTAAGTTGGAAAAGTCAACCGGATGTTGACTTATGTGTTAGGGGGCTCGATGTGAGTTCCGATGGTTCGGTTAGCTTCGGGAGGTGATTTATGACTTAAGAGTGTAATCGTAATGGGTTTTGGAGGCTTGGAGTAGATTTAGGCTTGAATTGGCGAAGTTGATATTTTGGCGATTTCCGGTTGTTAGGCGAGATTTTGATAAAGGGGTCGGAATGGAATTCCGAGAAATGCAGTAGCTTCGTTGTGTCATTTGGGATATGTGTGCAAAATTTCAGGTTATTCGGACGTGGTTTGGTTGGGTTTTTGATCAAAAGCGGAATTTGGAAGTTTTTAGAAACTTAGGCTTGAATCCGAGGTGTTTTGGTTGATTTAGTGTTGTTTGAAGTGTTTTGATAATTGGAACAAGTTTGAATAAGGTATTGGGATATGTTTGCGCTTTTGGTTGAGGTCCCGGGGGCCTCGGGGTGATTTTACAGGGTTAACGGAGAAAATTGGATTGTGTTGCAGCTGCTGAAGTTGTTGCTTCTGATATTTTCGCACCTGCGGTTTGGGGACCGCAGGTGCGGCGTCGCACATGCGATGGATTGGCCGCAGATGCGGATTCGAGGGGAGAAGTCAGGAACCGCAGATGCGGTAGAGGGACCGCACCTGCGGAGTCGCAGATGCAGCGAGTGGACCGCAGATGTGGTGTTTGGTCTATTAAGTGATTTCCGCAGATGCGGAGGAAAGACCGCGAGGCGGTACCGCAGAAGCGGGTATTGCGCCGCAGATGCGAAAAGGACTAGGCAGAACATATAAGTTATTTCATTTCGCGAGTTTGAGCTATTCCACCATTTTTAACTTCGGCTTGAGAGCTTTTGGGCGATTTGGAAGAGGGATTTCAAGGGAACTTTGTTAAGGTAAGGATTTTGGACCTGAAACACGATTCCATGGTAGTATTTCATGAATTTAGGGCTGTAATTAAAGGAACTAAAGGGCAAAAATGGAGGATTAGGGCTTGAGTTAAAGAGGCCTTTAAATGGGGATTTGAGGGGTCATTTGGACTCCGATTTTAGTATTTTTGATATGTACGAACTCGTGGGGAGATAAGGAATCCGTTGGTGAAAACTTTCTGAATTTCGAGACGTGGGCCCGAGGGTTGGGTTTTGGTAATTTCGGGATTTGTGCCGTTTAATGATTGTTTTCGCTTGGGCTTTGTTCCTTTAGCATATTACGACGTCCTCGTTCTGATTTTGGATAGATTCGACGTGCGTGGAGGCCGATTCGAGGGGCAAAGGCATCGCGAGCTAGAGATTTAGCCGGTTCGAGGTGAGTAATGATTGTAAATGATGTTCTGAGGGTTCGAAACCCCGGATTGCACATCGTAGTGCTATATTGAGGTGAGACACACGCTCGATGACGAGCGTGGGGTCGTGCACTATTGGGGATTGTAACTTGGTTCGTCCCGATTGAGGATTTTACAGCGTATTTGATTGAAAACTATTTGCTATCATCATTTATTGGGCCGAATGCCATATTTGGGCTTCGTGCCAACTAATTGAACCCTTCGGGGCTTTTATTTGATATTTCCTCACTGTTTTGACTTACCATTTGAACTCAGTCATATTAATTTCCACTGTTTTACTGCTCAGCCATTTTTACTCAGTTTTGAGACTTAAATGATATTTTAAATGATGTTTGGGCTGAGAAACACTGTTTTACTATTGCCCGAGGGGCTTGTGATAATTTTTGACTGAGTAAGGCCGATGGCCTATATTGTGAGGAAACACTGGTACTGATTGGAGGCCGAGGGCCTGAGATATGTACGCCACGAGGTGGCCTAATTGATATGAGGCCAAGGGCCTAGATTTGATGCCACGAGATGGCTTGTTATTGCGCTTGGGCCGTAAGGGGCCCCTCCAAGAGTCTGCACACCCCCAGTGAGCGCGGGTACCCATTGTGATGTGAGATTGAGCCCGAGGGGCTGGTATTGTTCTGAGATGTTGCCCGAGGGGCGAACTTCCATTTGTTTACTTTACCTTAACTGCTTGTCAATTACCTGTATACTTGTTGAGAAAAGGATTTTTACTTGATTTTCACTGGTTTACTGTTTTTAACTGGTTTTAATGCTTCTTTATAGAATGCCTTGTGTCTTACGTGTTTTCTTACTTTCAGTCATTATAATATTCGTTACTCACTGAGTTGGAGTACTCGCTTTACTCCCTGCACCCTGTGTGCAGATTCAGGCGTAGCTGGTCCCGCTCCCGAGTGCTGATTCATTCCAGCTTCAGGCGGATCTTCGAGGAGTCTTTAGGTAGCTGTTGGCGCTTCGCAGCCTGGAGTTCCTCTCTCTATTTCTTTTACAGTCTTAGTTCAGTATTTTAAAATCTGTAGTTACCTTTGAGGATTTGGTACTGTTAGATGCTTGTGACTTGTGACACCCCGATTAGGGCTGTGTCGGGTTGTATTTCCACTACTTATTATCATTAAGCCATGTTTTAGACTGCTTTTATGTTGTTTAACTGCTTTAACAAGTGGATTGGGTTTAGTTGGCTGGCCCTGTCTTCACAAGAGGCACCATCACGACCTGGTTCGGGGTTAGGGTCGTGACAAAGTCAAAAATCGACTCCGGGCCCGTTGGTCAATACACGAGGATCGGACCAAAACCCAATCACCCGTTCACCCGTGAGCCCAAATATGCAATTAATTTCGAAATTCGACCCCAAAACGAGGTCTAAATCCCAATTAATCATAAAGCCCTAACTCTACCCCAATTCCTAATTTCTACCATAAAAACCCTAGATTTTTGGATGAAGATTGATAAAATGTAATGGAAAATCGAAAGAAAAAGGTTTAGAATCATATACCAATGCTTTGGGAAGAACTTGTTCTTTTAAAATCGCCTCAATGCTCTCTAGTTTTGAAAATATAAAAATATAGACTCAATCCCGATCTTGCTACTGTTTTTAATTCACCGGACAGGCCTTCTTCGCGTTCGCGAAGGACCTGTCGCATTCGTGAAGGGTCAGGCGCAGTTGCCTTCGCGTTCGCGTTTAGTGGCTCGCGTTCGCGGAGCTTTAGCTCCTCAATCAAATCGCGTTCGCGGGCCAGTGGTGCGTTCGCGTAGAACAAAAATCCCTTTCCCCTGTCCCGGCCGATAGCAGGTCCGCGTTGGCGAATAGTAGCACCCCCAAGGCTTCGCGTTCGCGACCTGGTTCTCGCGTTCGCGTAGAAGGAATTGTCCTTTAGACTGACTTACCCTTCGCGTTCGCGTGAGTCCTTCCGCGAACGCGAAGAACAAAACTCCAGAATACCAGAAACTGAAAACCGGCAACTTTTCTACTTGTAAAAACATCCCGAAACCTATACAAAACTGACCCGAGCCCTCGGGGCTCCAAACCAAACATGCATACTAGCTCAAAAACATCATATGGACTTACTCGTGCGATCAAATCGCCGAATTAACAGCTTTGACAACGAATTTAGCATCAAAATCAAAGAAAAATCTCAAGAACACTTAAGTTTCAAATTTCACAACAGAGGGTCCGATTCGGGTCATTTCAAGTCCGTTTCTTACCAAATTTTACAGGCTCAATCTAAACGCCATATAAGACCTGTACCGGGCTCTGGAACAAAGATACGGGCCCGATACCATCAATTTCAAAAATATTCAAACTTCCAAAACTCGTATATATTCCAAAAAAAGATTTTCTTTAAAAATTTATTCCTCGGGCTTGGGACCTCGGAATTTGATTCCGGGCATACGCCCAAGTCCCATATTTTCCCACGGATCCTCCGGGACCGTCGAATCACAAGTCCGGGTCTATTTACCTAAAATATTGACCGAAGTCAACTCCAATTTATTTTAAAAGCAAAATTTACCATTTTTCACAGATTTTCACTTAATGACTTTTCGGATACACGCTCAGACTGCGCACGCAAATCGAGGTGAGACAAATAGGAGGTTTTTAGGCCTCGGAACACAGAATTTATTTCTAAAACAAGTCATGACCTTTTGGGTCATCACATAAATCTTTAATATGTTAAGTTAATTTTAGATTTTTTTTTTTCTGTATTGTAACTTACTCCAAAGTATAAGTAGTCATAGGTTATCTCAATTTATGATTTTCTATATTTTTTAGTTTTTTACCTCCATATTTCTAACTAATATAGAAGAAAATCTATGAGTGGATCAATATATAAATATAAATATAGATATATAGATTAGATTTATCTAAGATCTATTTAGATTATGTATAAGATCTATTTCATTCAACTACTTCTATTAATTGTGTTTCCATTTATAATTTCTAATTATTATTGTTGTCCTAAAATTGCCAAGTGGCTTCATTTTAGCTTGCCACTTGGCTTAACCACATGCTTCACTACTCTCCTTTTAATATAATATAGATATCAAGTCTGATATAATAACATGAAAAATTAGAGCGATAACCTACTGTAATGAGTTAAATTGTACTATTTGTGTAAAATTTGTTTGCACCGCTATATATTATAACTTACACTTTTGATTGTTTGGGTACTAAATAAACCATCCTATTCCAAAGACATCACTACATGAAAGCTTATGTATATACTGATATGGCTACTAAGTAATGCAGCTCATAATCCATGGCATTTTACGCTAGTTTCCGGAAGATAGCATGCGATCAAGTACTTATACATGGTTCTGTGGCAATATTTTAAATCGTTGTTGACAAATATCTCGAAGAATATCATGTGGAAGCCTTCTAGGAGAGATAAATGGAAAGTTACATGCAAGTCTTGGCAAGAGACTTGACTAATGGCAAGAAACTTGAGAAATGGCAAGGAAAGCCTTAAGTTTTTTGCCTATAAAAGGGTCTTCCTTTAAGCCAATTTCAATCATCAGACATCCTTCTCATACTCTCTATTCTTCTTCCTTCCAATTCCTTTTCTATAATATTTAATTAACATTACATATTAGTTGATCTTCCTTTTTTCCTACTAGCTGGATTTGTATAATATTTAATTTTGCTGATTCATATATCCTCTAAATAAAATAGAGGTAAGCTTGTTTAATCCTGGAGAAATATTTCACACTGCTGAAATAATTTCTTAGGACAGTGCCCAGCACGACTCAAGCCAGTTGGTGTATTTCCGCTCACAAATAATATTATTGCAGTATTATTATTATCGTTACTTTTTGGTGTCATTTCCCTACAATCTAAGAAACTATGGCAAGTAATACTACTACGGAAATTTTTGATGGTGCTACCAAATTTGGTGTTGTCTCTACTGCTACTGTTCAAGCTATCCTGCCAGATATCCATGGTGTTGCAAATACGTTATTGCATCCACAACTTTGGCAGACACTAATGTCCAAACACAGGTATGTGAACATACATGGTTACATATCCAATGCTAATATTAAAACCTTCAAGAAAAATGCACCTCAATGCAATAGTAGAGTTGGGATAAATGACAATATCGCTAAGTCAAAATTAAATTTGACTAAAGCGGATAATATAATTATTGCGGTCATTTCCCAAATAAATAACGTGGCCAATGTGAGAGATTGGGTGATAGACTCTGGTGCTATTAGGCACACTTGTGTGGACAAAAATAAATTTTTGTCCTACACCCAAGTTGAGGAAGGAGAAGAAACTATTTATCTTGGTGACTCAAGAACAACTCGTGTTCTTGGGAAAGGAAAAATTCTTCTCAAACTCACATCTGGTAAAACTCTAGCATTGAGTGATGTATTGCATGTTCCTAATATCCAAACCAATTTGGTTTCTGTGGGGTTATTAGGAAAAGTTTGAGTGAAGGTTTCGTTTGAAAATAATGAGGTCGTATTGACCAAAAATGATATTTTTGTGGGCAATGGATATTGTAACTATGGTTTATTTGTGCTTAATATTTCTGATACTAGCTATGAAAATGCATCTTCTTCTGCTTATATGGTTGAGTCAATTTCTTCGTGGCATGGTAGACTAGAACATGTTAATGTCGCGTATATAAAGAAAATGCAGTCGCTAGGATTAATATCTGGTTTAGACTCAAATATTATTAACAAGTGTGAAAAATGTGCTGAAGCTAAAAGTACCAGAAAGACTTGTTTTTCCCTAAATAGAGAAACTGAATTATTATCCTTGATTCACACTGATTTAGGCGATTTAAAGCAGACTATGACTAGAGGTAGTAAACGATATTATGTGACTTTTATTGATGATTTTTCTAAATATACTAAGTTGTATTTGCTTAGAAATAAAGATGATGCATTTAATGCTTTTATTTCTTATAAAACTGAGGTTGAAAATCAACTTAGAAGAAAATCAAGAGAATTAGATCAGATAGAGGTGGAGAATATTTAACTTTAAATGATTTTGGTGAAAAGAATGGAATAATTCAGGAAGTAACTCCGCCTTATTCACCTGAGTCAAATGGAGTAGCTGAAAGGAAAAATAGAACATTGAAAGAGATGATGAACTCTATGTTAGTCAGTTCTAATGCTCCTGATAATTTGTGGGGTGAAGCTATTCTATCTGCATGTCACTTACAAAATAGAATACCACATAGAAGAACAGGCAAAACTCCTTATGAATTGTGGAAGGGTTATAAACCTAATTTAAAATATTTAAAAGTGTGGGGGTGCCTTGCTAAAGTTCTTTTGCCTGAACCTAAAAAGAGAAAAATAGGTTCTAAAACTGCTGATTGCATGCTAATTGGATATGCAGAACATAGTGCTGCATATAGATTTCTTTTTTTAAAAAGTGATGTGCTTGATTGCAATACTATAATTGAGACAAAGAATACTGAGTTCTTTGAATATATTTATCCATTATCTGATAAAATTTCTCATAAACCTGTTGAAACAAATAATAAAATTACCTCTAATGAGAAACTGAGAAGGAGCAAAAGGTCTAGGAAAGAATATTTTTCTCATGGAAATGATTTTCAAACTTTTCTTGTCGATAATGAACCATCAAATTATTTTGAAGCTATATCTTCTTCAGATACTAAATATTGGAAAGAGGCAATAAAAGTTGAAATTGATTCCATTATGAAAAATAATACATGGATTTTGACTGACTTACCTCCTGGTGCAAAACCTATTGGTTGTAAATGGATTTTCAAAAAGAAATTTAATCCTGATGGATCTTTAGATAAATATAAAGCTCGGTTAGTAGCAAAAGGATTTTCTCAAAAACAAAAAATAGTTTATTTTGGTACATTTGCACCAGTGACTAGAATTTCTTCTATTCGAGTTTTAATTGCCTTAGCTTCAATCCGTAAGCTTTTTATCCACCAAATGGATGTGAAAACTGCTTTTCTAAATGGTGATTTAGAAGAAGAGATTTATATGGTTCAACTTGAAGGTTGTGTCACTCCTGGACAAGAAAATAAAGTTTATAAATTAGTTAAATCTCTTTATGGCCTTAAACAAGCTCCTAAGCAGTGGTATGAGAAATTTGAACAAGCCTTACTGAGAGACGATTTTTCTTCAGTTGAGGTGGATAAATGTGCTTATACTAAAGTTGTAGACAATGATTATGTGATAATATGTCTATATGTTGATGACATGTTTATATTTGGTACAAATATAAATATTGTGCAAAGTACAAAATTATTTCTGTCAGCTAATTTTGATATGAATTATCTGGGTGAAGTAAATACAATATTGGGAGTTAAAGTTATAATGAGTGAAGATGGAATAATATTGTCACAAGAACATTATGTTGAGAGACTTCTTAAGAAGTTTGAATATTTTAATGGCACATCTGTGAGCACTCCTTTTGATGCTAACTCTAAATTAAAAAAGAATAATGGTGACCCAATTGCTCAGTCTAAATATGCTCAGATTATTGGGAGTCTGATGCATTTAATGAATTTTACAAGGCCTGATATAGCCTATGTAGTGTGTAGATTGAGTAGATATACTCATAATCCCAACGGAGAACATTGGTCTACATTAGCTAGACTAATGAAATATTTGAGAGGAACCATGAATTATGGTATCCTATATAGTGGATTTCCTTCTACTTTAGAAGGGTACAGTGATGCAAACTGGATCTCTAATTCAGATGAGACAAAATCCACTAGTGGTTATGTATTCACCCTTGGTGGTGGTGCAATATCTTGGAAATCAGCTAAACAGACGATCATTGCTAGATCGACTATGGAATCAGAGTTTGTAGCTCTGGAATTAGCCGGTTCTGAGGCTGAGTGGCTAAGAAACTTCTTAGCTAATATCCCTTTAATAAAGGACGTATTGCCTCCTGTGTCTATACACTGTGATTTCCAAGCGGCAATAGCTATAGCAAAGAATAAATCTTATAATTGTAAAAGTAGACACATGAAATTGAGACATGATGTCATAAAGCAGCTGCTGAGAGATGGAATAATTTCCATTGATTATGTGAAGTCAGAAATTAATTTGGCTGATCCTCTAACTAAACATGTAGGAAGAAAATTAATTCTTCAAACCTCAAAAGAGATGGGGTTTAGGCCGACATGCTGTCAATAGAGATGGTAACCTCACCTATGTGATTGGAGATCCCATGAAGTAGGTTCATATGGGTAATAACAAGTCAATATTGGCACTGATGCACTAAAAGAGAGTTCTTGACTGCTACTAATTGAGAGGCTGAGTTATAACTCTTAATGAAATTCATAGTCCTTTATGGATGGTGTATTTAAAAGCAGTATACACTTGATGAATTCACCTATATGAGAGTGGAGTGGGCCGCTCCTATGAGATTTTGGCCTAGTCTCTAGAGCTCTCATGAATAACCAGGCACGCGCATGGCCTATTGGGCGCAAAACCGCATTGAACAGCAAAATTTCTGAGGGTCAAAATGTGATTGATAAAATCTCTGACTTACAATAAGAATTATTGGTTCATAGAAATATTATATTTCACCAGTAATTCTGTGAGTTAAATTTTATTGATCTAAGTTTGGTTCATTGTTCAGAAGATACCAAACCTATTACATTTGGACCATGCAAATCCAGCAAGTCTATTTCAAAAAGTCTTTAAAATAGTGGGGGACTGTGGCAATATTTTAAACCTTTGTTGACAAATGTCTTGAAGAAGACCATGTGGAAGCCTTCTAGAAGAGATAAATGGCAAGCTGCATGCAAGTCTTGTCAAGAGACTTGACAAATGGCAAGAAACCTGACAAATGGCAAGAAACTTGACAAATGGCAAGGAAAGCCTTAAGTTTTTTGCCTATTATAGGGTCTTCCTTTAAGCCAATTTCAATCATCAGACATCCTTCTCATACGTCTCTCTCTTCTTCCTTCCAATTCCTTTTCTATAATATTTAATTAACATTACACATTAGTTGGTCTTCCTTTTTTCATACTAGCTGGATTTGTATAATATTTAATTTTGCTGATTCATATATCCTCTAAATAAAATAGAGGTAAGCTTGTTTAATCCTGGAGAAATATTTCACACTGCTGAAATAGTTTCTTAGGACAGTGCCCAGCACGACTCAAGCCAGTCCGTGTATTTCCGCTCACAAATAATATTATTGTAGTATTATTATTATCGTTACTTTTCGGTGTCATTTCTCTACAGGTTCATGTATAAGAACGTAGTATAATCGATTTGGTTTTGGTTTTTGTTGGGTTTTTTATTATGGTTAGTGCTGTGAACATAAAATAGAGGGAAATGAATTTGAAGAGATCCTTCTTGCAAATTAACTTTATCCCTCCTTGAAAAAGAGAGGCTACCATCATTTGCTCGAATTTGGATTTGAATTTGATCAAATAATTTGATGATTAATTTTTTTGACAACAAATATATGTTTATTTGTTAGTAGTTTAGTTTTTCCCTTCTTTTATTTTTCGCTGATTTTTCGCAAACAGCCACTAGTAAGGCCGTTTCTTATAAACAGCCACTAGAAAGGATTTTTGCTATATATACTTAAGCCTTTCCCTCATATTTTCCTTACAAGAATTTTGAATTCTCTTCTTCCTTTTTGCATTGTTTTCTAACAGAATATTAATGTTTGAATTACCACTATATCAGTGAAGTTTATCTGTTCTATCCTAAAAGAGTACTAGGAGGAGGATAAAGTTCCTTAATTAAGAATATGCTGCGAAATTAGTGGACTCTGGATTTATTTTTCTTCTTCTATTTCTGTTATAACGTTTCAGTATTATTATTCGATATAGAAATATAACAGTTCTTTCATGCCTCTATATTTTAAGCTTCCATTCTCGTTGGTCAAATTAACTCTCATTTAATGGAAAAAGGACTATATACCGGCACAGTATATTACTCCAATTGACAAGATCTGACACGTAGACCTACTAAGGTGTTATATGTCTTTGATCTTGATACAGAACAGCCAACTCGTTAATTTAATGCTAGTAGGTGCTAAACAATAAAAGCCTCTATTGGAGAAAGAGGATGTGACAGCCGGTCAAACTTTATTACGCAGACACATCAGAACCAAAATGTGGTTCTTTTGAATTCAAAAGACAAAAATATGTAGAAAAAAATTTAGTGACCAAAATATATATAGCGTTTTCTTGAAAGACGCTATACTTTAACGACCGTTTGGCCAGTCAAATATAGCGTCCTTTTAAAAAACGCTATACTTGAATTAATTTAAGCGGGAAAATATAGCGTCTTTTGTTAAAACGTTATAAATATAGCGTCTTAACAAAAGACGTTATACATATAAATATATCGTCTCCTTCCCTTCCCCCAGTACAGAATCGTCCCC
>NW_017671462.1:218990-224376 GCF_001879085.1 Nicotiana attenuata | reverse complement strand
AAAAAACCCGTCCCCCCCCCCCCCCAAATTTAAAAAAAAACGTCCCCCCCCCCCTCCATTTTTAAACCAAAAAAGCTTGAGTGGAGCCCACCCATCCTACAAAAAGTAAAGATTCTCGGTCCCATGTGCTAGCTAAGGAGTTATCTCGGACGTTGTTGCTTGTTTCGGCTCCAAATCACAAAATCTTCGACTTTCTAAAAACCTTAAATCGAGGTATTTCGACTTAGTTTTTGTTAAAACTTGTATAAAAAATGCATTTAGTTATTTTTTATTTACTCTATGTTATTTGGTGATTGCTTTGCGATTTAACTAATTTGTTATTTTTCCGGACTATACTATTAGTGTGCTAAAAAAATTTGTAAAATATAGAAATTGCTATTAGTTGCTAAAAAAATGTTAATTAGTTATTTTTTACTGTGGTATATATAATTTCGTGATTGTTTTTGTGATTAAATTGATTTATTATTTTTGTCCAGTTTAGATTATTAATTTGCTAAAAGAGTAGTAAACTAGATAAATTTTACTTTAGTTCCATGTAGTGGTATCTTGTGGCCTAATGTAGTGCTCGTATTTGTAATGCAGTGACCTTTTAGCGTAGTGAAACGTAGTATTCTTCTAGTTATAAAAATAAATCATTTAAGTATCTCTTAATCCCAAAAATACATCAAAAAGCTGATAGTTCAAACACCAACTATCTCCAATTATAGTCAACAAACGTAAGAACATAAGAATTCAGAATACATTGGTGCTATTGGGCATCAAATATTGTGTCCGGAACCAAAATGTGATTATTTAATAACTAAATCTTTTATAGTTATGAAAATTAATTATTTAGTTTTAGTATAATAAAAAATTAAGTCAGTAAGAAACAAACAAACATATAAAATAATAAAATGAACATGTCAAATAATAAAACTAACATATTAAATAATAAAACTAACATTTACAATAATAAACTAACATATAAAATAACAGACCTATTGAGTGAAAAATCGGAAAAATTTTCGCAATATGAACATAAGAATTCAGGATACATTGGTGCTACTGGGCCTCAAATATTGTGTCCGGAACCAATATGTGAATATTTAATAATTAAATCATGTGTAGTAAAACATAGGTGAATAACTAACAAACATATAAAATAATAAAACTAAAACTAACATATAAAATATAATATTATAATATTGAAAATGTATCAATCTAATAAACAATATAGTAAAAATATAGAATAAAATTTAATATTTCAAGGTATTGCAATACATTTAAGTAGTGGAAAGAAAAATAATGTAATTAATTTTGTTCAATTTATAGTAGTTGTCATGGAGGTTCCGCCTTTGCATCCGCGACCTACCTCCCTAAAGCTACTACAGCTACAGGCCGAGCATAGGTCTTCCTACATATGGGAGGGGCAGTTATTGGCCCAGACTTTACGTTCTAGGAGAATAGACGATATGTGGGACTTTCTTAAGGACCGCCAACTCCATCCCCGTGTAGTCAGACGCCTGCAGGATACAGGTTTTTATAGGAGCATTGAGATCGGCCGGCTGTAGCTGGATTGGTCGTTGATCACGACTTCGATAGCGCGGTGGCGACCAGAGACGCACACATTCCATTTGCCCATTGGCGATGCCACTATCATGCTGCAGGACGTGGAGGTCCTGTATGGGCTTCCGGTTGATGGATTTCCTATTGCTTTGCCGCAAGGCATGAGAGATTATACGGGAGCTCAGTACCTGGTGACGTTGCAGCGGCTCACCGGTTTGCGGCCAGAGGATGAGGGTGTATTGGTTGGGGCTAGTCGTCTTGCATCGACGCCCGTCCGGCTGCATTTGCAGGCCATGCATGATGACATTGCTTATGATACACCGGATGTTCATATTAACCGGTAGATGAGGTAGCTGCTGCTGTTTATGATTGGAGGCGTATTGTTCCTGAACACTTCGGGAAACCTAGTAAGCTTGAGATTTCTTCATCATCTTGAGCGGCTAGATGATTTACATCAGTATAGTTAGCGTGCTGCTGTTATTGGTTGCTTGTACCGGCAGATGTGCCGGGCATGCATGGGCACCCAACGAGACGTTGCAGGATTTATGCCGCTACTGCAGGTGAAAACATAGTCAAATACTCTCTTCATTAAAACATACATCATAAAAATACACCTTAAATTTTACGTCCAAATTGTATATTAGGTTTGGGCCTGGGAGCGGTTCCTGCAGTTTCAGCCACCTCTACCACCGATAGCTCAGGATGCACCACCTCCATCGTTTCTCCCTTTGACTAGGAGGTGGGTTGATAGGTGGGAATATGGACGGAGTACGAGGCTCGACATAATCTCCCCTATTGCAGAGATTTGTTAGATTTGCTGGAGGATGCGCAGGTAATTCTGTACTTAAGTTTACTTGGCCTAGATTTATATGTGTTTTGTATACTCATGGTTCCTGTTTTTACGTAATAGTTCATTTGGAGGCCATACAATGATGAGCTAATAGCTGGTTTGCCCGATTATTGCTCGATCGAGCGACTTATCTGGAGCTCTTCTGTCCCGTTGATGTGTCTCGATATTGTCGAGCATCATGCGCCGAGCGAGTCCTTCGCCAATTTGGTCGACCATAGCATGTACCTCCACCGCCCGCTTGGGTTAGGACACATTACCAGCGGGATGATCGTTCGAGGGTTGACCAGGCATATGAGGCATGGCTAGAGGTGTAGATCGAGACTTGGGACCAATGGCGTGACCTGATTCCGCCACCCTCTCCAGACCATCTTTTGAGGAGCATGTGTATATCGGCTGGTACCGTAGCATTACCCGACTTATTGTTAGGAATCCCGTTCATCACGCTGGTGGTCGGTTCATTCCATACGCCGAGAGGCATGAGACGCTGGTATGTTATTTGGTATACTTAGTTATAACGTTAACATTACCGTTTCGCAATATATATTTTACATGTTGTGCAGGTTATTGGACTACATATGTTCCACCAGTTGGGACTGCAGATGCAGCAGCATACGGGCAAGGGAGCTGCGCTTTCCACGACTATGGTCGGCAGGTTACAGATTTGGCTGCCTGGACATTGCAACGAGCCCGGGATGATGAGCGCTTAGAACACGAGGCTGATTATATGGCACCAGAGCAGTACCGTCGTGGGCCACCAGTGCAGCCTGAACGTGGTCGACGTGGCAGGGGTGTGCCACGAGGCGGGGGTATGCCACGAGGTAGGGGTGGCCCACGAGGTCGTGGAGATCGGCGAGGAGGTGGTCTCCAGCAAGGGGGCATTGAGGCACCTATTGAGGATGTTGGAGTTGATCAGCCGAGTGACCACCCTGATCCTAGTGATGTGCCTTCATTTAGCATGGGGCTTACTCCAGGGACTTCGCAGGTGACCCCGTCAGCTCCATTGTCCATTGCGGGCACGACCTTTACCTCACATGACTGGGATGCATTGTTTGCTGACCCTCCAGAGGCATCGACGGTTGCTGATGCTCGTCCGGTACGAGATGTGGATAGTGGGCGCCGACTTAGTTATGGCTCACCACCGAGGGATGCTGAGGATCTTACATAGGATTTGGTTAGTTTGTTTTACTTTTACTTAATTTTTGTGTTTATCTTATTGATTAGTCATAAATATCTAAAGCATATTTTTTTTGAAGCCATCATCCTCGCCCGTCATGGAGGCCACTAGGTGCGACACTCACATTCCTGAGACGGATGAGTATATTCAGGAGCCCGCTGCGACCATGGTAAGACATTTTAATTATTTTATGCAGTCAACCCCTACATTACTATTGTATATTTCATATACTAAAATATGTCATTATTATGTAGGTTACTACTGCACCGACGACCCCTTCTACCGAGCCTGCCAGCCTTACTGACGATCATGTTGTAGCTCATCCTCCGATAAAGAGGCATCGTGATGAGGATGGTCCTAATAGTGTAGTCGGGCGGGATGAGATGCGCCTCAGGCCAACAGCTGCATTAAAGCATACAGGATGTGGGAAACATTGATTTTTTTTTGTATTTTATGTACATATGACGTTCAGTAAAAGATGAAAACTATTTTTATTGTTTACATTATATGTGCATTATATTTTTATTTCTCCAGTTCTTCGTTATTTTAATACTACAACACAAACACAAACATAGCAACTTAACATAATTTAAATTCAGTACAACTAATGCAAATACAAGACACGGAAAATATAAAGATAAAATACTACACTCAACACATACATGTCATTGTTTAGTCACTACCGCCTAGTATTCTCTGCTCCAACCACTTAAATTTCTCTTCCAGCCTATTTTTTTCTTCTTCTGCCTCTTTTAGTTTCTCCTACAATGCCGCAATTTCTTGTTTCATTTCAGACTCACGGTGTTGGTATTAACAGTTCATATTCTAAATATACTGCAAAGATTTTTTGTAGCATTCCTGCTTAATGGGTTCATCATACCATTCCTCAAAATTGCAATAATTTCCGTCATTCCCTCCAAACCTGTTTACACACATCCAGTATCTGCGCCCAACATGACCATCGGACCAACATGACTTCATCATACAGCGTTTGCCACAATAGCACATTGGTTGGTCATTGCGTCCAGACATTTGTTAATGCAAAAAATCCCTGCTTTTATGAAAAGTTTTGCTATTTGTTTTGGTTAAGTGCAGATAATAACTAAAATACGCTAGTTATTTATAGGCAAGACAACACACATAACAAATCAAAGGCGACGAAATGCTGGAAGATATCAACAAATACCAGAAGTTAATTGGGAGGCTAATGTATGTCACTATCACAAGACCTGATATCAATTTTGCAGTTCAAACACTCAGCTAGTTCATGCAAGCACCAAAGAAATAGCATTGTGAGGCTGCAACAAGGCTGGTAAGATATCTAAAAGGCACAGTAGGTCAAGGAATTTGGCTGCAGGCTACAGAAGCCAATGAATTGACCTGTTGGTGTAATTCAGATTGGGCATCATGACCAAATACACGAAGGTCAGTAACAAGGTATGTTGTGAAGCTTGGGCACTCTTTAATTTCTTGCAAGTCAAAGAAGCAACAAACAGTATCTAGAAGCTCAGTAGAGGCAAAATACAAAAGCATGGCATCAACAGTAGGAGAAATTACTTGGATGTTGGGGTTGTGCAAAGAGCCCAGCATTGTAGCTAGAGAACCAGTAATTGTACACACTGATAGCAAGGCTGCTGTGTAAATAACAGCCAATCCAATTTTTCATGAACGAACAAAGCATATAGACATTGACGTCATTTTATTAGAGACAAGATCAAGTGTGGAATGATCAAACCTGTATATGTTCCTACAAGGGATCAATTAGCAGACCTTTTGACTAAGGGGTTAAGTCCTGCAACACATGTACATCTATTGAG
>NW_017671462.1:200802-218971 GCF_001879085.1 Nicotiana attenuata | reverse complement strand
GGGGGGGGGGGGGTGGGCAGTATTGTGAGATGCACATGTGACAAGCTATGTACAGCTGGCTGCCAGCTGGATGCCAACACAGATAATTTAAGTTAGTTGTAAGATGTAGTTAGGAGGTTAATCATGTAAAGTCGGTTAGGATATTTGTGTGTGTGTGTGTGTGTCTATATATATATATATATATATATATATATATATATATATATATATATATATATATATATATATATATATATTCATTAGTGGCAATGAAACGGTGGGATTTTCCACTTTCTTCTTCTGCAATTCATCTTCTCCTCTTTCTCTTTAGAACATTCTAGAGCATTGATGCTCAGAATTGTTAGAAGGCAGAATAGCCTAGTAAATACTTGTACTTATTCACGTTTATCATCCCGGTCCCTGTATTTAACGAAGTTTCATTTAGACACTTATCATTGTTCAAAATCAGTATTTTAATAGTATTTAACTGCGCTATGCTTCGCGCATTAAAGATTCTTTCGGGTACCGTACAACTTTCGCAGGAGAGCAACTTTTATATCGACAAGACAACCCACATAACATAGTATTTAATCGGGCTATGCTTCCCGTGTTAAAGATTCTTTCAGGTACAAAACAGCTTTTGTAGGCGAGCAGCTTTTTACGTCGACAAGATAACTCACATAACGTAGTATTTAACCACGCTATGCTTCGCCTGTTAAAGATTGTTTCGGGTATAATACAGCTTTTCTAGAAGTTATCTTTTGTAGGCGAGACACTTTTCCATACTTGTTAGAAATAGTATAAGGAGGTTGTATATAAAATTTGAAGTCATTTAATGGAGATTCGTCTACAAACACTTTCGTCTTTTCTGAAATTTAACTCAAATCTTGCTCAAATCTACTCCAAATCACTTCAAATTTAAATTTTTAACTCCTTTATTTAAGATTGTTGTACTGAAGCATTAATGTTAAATATCAATATGATTTAACAGTAATGGAAACATAATTTTATTTCATACATTCTTCAAGATAAACAAGTACATACACTTATTACAACCACATCACAAACAAGATAAACAAAACACTACATGTATCCTTGATAGTTGCGCACAATAGATGAACTTCCACCAGGAGCTGCATTACCACCGCCACCCAAACCAGCTGAAGGACATTTACGAAGGTCGTATCCTGTTTGCGAGCATATGCCACATTTACGCGCATAAACGGTATCACCAACATCCATTTGGTTCCATATACGCGTTCTTTTTTGCACTTGTAGCTTACGTAAATAGTCCTTGTTACACACCATTTTAAATGGTTCCGACGGCCAATATTGCTCAGCACCAGCTGGCTGCAACTGCCCATTATAGGTGCTTAAGTATGCAGCTACACTATATTGCTTATCAACATAGTTGGTTGGCCCTAAACCTGTATGTTGAAAGCACTTGATGGCATGTGAGCACGACATGTGGTAGATGGACCATTTCCCACAAGGACACAACCTTCTGGCTTCATTTACGGTGTGTATATTATTCCCCTGGTTTTGATGGATAACGGTGCGAACTTCAAAAATATTTCGCTCGTGGCAATACTGTAAAAATGAAGGCCCATGTGCTCGCCTCCTGTATTTCTCAAATCTTTTCATTAGGTTTGGCATAAATTCAACACCCCTCTCCATCAATTCTGATGCACCTCTATGCCTTTCAACAAACCTCTCTACCATATGTTTGAATGACATCCGCACAATGGCAGTGACAGGCAATCCACGTGCAGACTTCAATAACCCTAAAAGACTCTGACACATTTGTATTCAGGGTTCCCCATCGTCTGCCACCATCCGCATGCAATGTCCACTTGTCCACTTGTCTTCTAGAAATTGGCCTTCAAGTGCCTCACATAGTAACGGTGGTATGCATACGGTTCCTGCCATTTAGGCAAATGCTGTACAGAACTTAAAATACCGCCATGCCGATCAGATATTAGACAAATACCTGAACGTTGTTTGACATTGTGCTCTTTCAAGTGGTTCAAAAATAGCATCCACGTCTCTTGGCTTTCATTCGCACAAATGGAAAAAGCTAGGGGAAATATTTGTCCATTAGCATCTACTGCAACGACGATCAACAGCATAATATCAAACTTTCCATAGACATGATTACCGTCTATGGATATTACCAGGCGACAATGCACAAAACCATCAATTGCTAGTTTAAATGACCAGAACACGTATCTGAATATATATTCTGGTATTCCCGCACTCCACTCAAGCTTTCATTCAATAACAATCCCGGGGTTAAAGTGTTACAATGCGGCCATGACTGGTTAGAGATGCAAATGACTTATCCCAGTCACCATAAATAATTTCAAACGCACGTTTGCGCCTGAGATATGCCTTTCTTTTTGTAATGGTACACCTACATTCCTGGAGGACGGATGTAATACATTCTTTGATCTTGTACCTTATGGACGCTTCAATGTGTGGAATCAAGACAAGAGAAATCAAGTCAACATCCAAGTTGAAGTGATTCCCACTGAATGTGTCCATTTCACAATCGTGGGTGCCAATGTATTTACTCACTTTCCACATATTTGTTTTCTTATTTATCGCACGCAACATCCAATTACAACCCGTAAACCATCTATGGCAAACAACCTTGTATACATCCGGAGATGACTCCCATAACGTCATCTCACAACACTCTTTTACGCTGTACATTTTCACCGCCCTAATTAGGCGTGCCTTATAAGGAAAAATCATGCCCTTTGACAGCACCGTTGGTCTAGATTCATCCCATATTGCTGTCCGAATTTTGTCAATAACCCTTGTGAGGGCATCCACATCCGGCATACTTGGCAAATGATCAAGGTAGGGAATACGCCTTGAATGAAACGGCATGTGGGACTCGTAACGGGTGGTGGAGCATGCTCCCTTGTCAAATCAGGTTCGGCACTGTCTTCCTCCTCCTCATCACCCTCGTCAGCGAAGGGTGTGTCATCTCCAGACTCATCAGCATTGTTGTCATAATCACTATTCTCTTCTTGACTCTACGCATCTGCCAGATCCCGAGTAAATACGTCGTCTTCGAGCAATTGAGTAAGGACAGGTCCCTCAAGTTGCTCGTTTTCACCGCACAACCAAAAAAATAATGAGTTACTGAAATTGGTCCAAACAATACATATAACTTTATATATTTGTGAGCACGTGATTTTTGCCCGACCAAAATACTCCTACAAAATCACAAAATAAATTTTTTGTAGTTCATATTAATTTTTATAGAATTTCTAGGAATATTTGCTCAATTGTTTGCATTTTTAGTTGCATTTTTGCATGCATTAAAAGCATAGAAAATATTAAAAATATATATTGCATCAATAGGTTGATAATTGCATTTTAATTAAATTGTTAGTTAATTGCATCGACAAAAGAAGGAAAATTCAAAAAAATTGCATTATTCCGTTTTAGCTTTAGCTTTGGTATTTTGTCTCATTAGTTTAAAAATCAATTAATTAGTTTAGTGTTAAAATTAGATAATTAAGTCAATTTCATTATTAGGTCTTTTATGATTTGATTTGATTTTGATTTAATAATGGTTGGTAATTAGGATTAAATTAAATTAGGATTAATTAGTTTTTCTTTAAGAAATTGGGCCAAGAATTGAGTAGAATTTTGGTCTTTGATTCTTTCGATTTGGGCTTCAGATATTCAAGCCCAACTCTTCGCCCCCCCCCCCCCCCGGAATTTGCCTAGCCCAAGCACTATTTGGCCCAGCCTTACCTCCCCCCATGAAACGACACACTGTTTTTCACTATCAAATCCCATCCGTTAATTTCTTTTGATCGAACGGATGGGAATTGACCGACCCCCACCTATATAATTGTCCTAACCTCCCCCCATACCCTAGAGAATCCCTTCAATTCCCACCCCCCTGCCTCTAACCTAAACCCTAGCCGCCCCCAAATGCTCTCACCTCTCACAGCCCAAACCCTAGCTGCCGCATCCAAACACCGCCAAACTCACACCCTACAACCCCCATTTCCTCCTCACCACTAATCACCAAATATCTCCCGTCAAAAACCCCTACAACTCCGTGAATCTTGGATCTAAGAATTCTAAGAACACTGGGTCATGCATGTCCCTTCCTCATCATTTCTTTTCTATCCGATAGTTTTGAGATTCACCCCAAATGGTTGTTCTTGACAAGAACAACCATTCGGGGTCGATTTTAAGCTGTATCGAAGCCAAACACGAGGTCCGTTCCGTTCTTCCCTGTGTCTCATTAGGTACTACCCTTTCCTTGTTTTCTTGTTTTTATCTTATTTTATTTTTTACATCTGTGTTCTGATTCACGCCCATGAAAACAAAAGAAAAGAAAAAATGTGTTGTAAGACTACTATCTTGTTAGGGTTTTATTCATCTATGTTTTTTCTTGTGTTTTGTTAATTAGGCAATAACATTAATTAAATTGTAACTGTTTAGGATAGATTCCTTATGTTGTTTTTCTTTTCTTGCTTTTGTTCTTCCTGTTCTTTCTTGTTTTGGTGTTTAGTTTGCATGCTTTAGGTTATCTACGGTATTTTGTGTTGTTGTTATTTGTTTGATTCGAATGTTCGATGCTAGTCCATCCTTCATTGTTTGTCTTTTAGATTCAATCAGATTTAATAATATTTTTGTTGTGGTTTGAGTAGTTTGTCATTAGCCGTTTGAATTAGATTTCTGATTGTTTAAATCACAGATTCATCATGAATTTGGTTCATTTTAGGTTTATTTTTTTAGTGTTCAGATGTTTAAAATTCAATCACACTGTCTAGCTTTGTTGTTCGATTTGTCCATTGACATTGGCCTGCTCGTTTGTGTTTGCCCTAATTTGTAAATCAGTAGACACTTCTAGGGGTCAAATGAACAAAAGAAAACTTAAGGGTTCATGTGAGGGGTGGAGATATATGAAAATAGGATAAGACCATGTTAGAAGGTTCTAGAATATGGGCAGCTGGCCCTATTTGGCCAGCACAAAATGCTGAAGCCAATGAGGGACAACCGGCTGTCCAATTCTGTTAAAAGATGTCTTTTGTGGCTGAAGGGAATAATTCCCTTATCCTTTCAGCACATGGCATTTTGATGCCCATAAATAGTACCTTTCTCATTCATTTAGATAGAGATTCAGAACCCTAAAAAGCACTAAAAAGATTCAGCTACTATTCCATTGGTGGCTGGTTCTATTTTCCTTTGATTTTTAGCAAAAACTTAGAAAATTTTCCCTGAAGTTTCTGGTTTGAGTGTGGATTAAGTTGAAGCTGCTACTGCTGTTGACTGGCTATTGTCTCCTATTCATTCCTTGCTGAAGTTCTTATTTCATTGTTCTTTGCTGTATCCAGGTATTTTCATGAGCCTTGAAGTGATAAAAATGGAATTGTAGCATGTTGGTTTGGAATATGACTCCAGATTTTTTCTTTGCTGGATGTTTTCTGTTGTTCTTCCATTTTTGGATTTTTAATTTCTTTTCAGTTTTAGTTAAGTATTGCTGACACTGATGTTCTACTCTATAGTATAGTCACAATGTTTAGATGTTTAAAGGTTTGAGTTAGTTTAGTTGATCCGTGTGTGGTTTAACAGTTTACAATGCCTAACAGTTGTAATTTATTGGGACTTTGCTAAAAACTGTTGAATGTATATTGTATATATGTGTTTGAATGGCTGAGTATCCTCATTTTAAATCATTCCGAAATTCAATGTTATTAGCATGATTGCATGTTTAGGTCTAGGATAGTGCACGATGAGTTCAGGAATTGATCTTTTGTTGTTGATATGCATAGCATGTTAATAAATTGATTTATAGTGGTTGATTAGTACTCTGAATTTCCAGTAATCCGGTATTGTATTTTGGTCTACAAAGGAAGTCAGGCCTAACTAAGGTCCTGGCATTAAAGGCCCCTTTGGTTGAGGTAATTGGGCCTGGTGTTTGGCCCATGTGATGCGGCCTGCTTAAAACCAGGCCCCAGGCCAACGCTCTTAAGTTTTTCTCACCTTTGGGCTCAATTTCAAGCGCAATCATCCTCAGTAATCTTCTGTCCTTTAATTTGCCTGTCAACGTAAAAAAATGGCTCTAATATTGAAGCCCCGCCATTTAAAAGAACTGGACCTAATATCAGCCTAGTTGAAGCATGCTAATGGCAAGCCAGGCCTGCATTTGCCTATATCCCTTCGCCGGTATTCCTGAGCTCAGCTTTGATCCCAGTTGACATTAGTCTTTGTTTCGTTAATAACATACTGGGCCTAATGCTAGCCCAGATCCCTTCAAGTAATTAATGGCTTGGTTTATCTTACAAAGCATGTTCATAATTAGTATCTCTTTGTATTAAACTTCAATTTGGTTTAAAACATGAACTTCCGTAGTTTGCTTTAGGCGCGCTTTCAATAAAAATCATCGTGACTACGGGTACTGGCTGTCTGTGCATCGGGCTAGGGGAGGCGCTGTTGATGTAGTAGCTGTAGAACTGGCTGTCTGTGCAACACCCATGCCCCTGATCTAGCGAGACAAATAACAATCTCTTTGAAGGTGACCCGCCATACCACCCTTGTAGCATACATTGGTGCCATAGTGAGATATTCCTGGATGACATCTCCCACACTTCACACAATGGGGGTGAGGGCCGCTAAACTGACTTACCTCACTAACCTGGTATTTACTTTTTACATACATCATAGGCATCCCCCTTGTCCTTCCTCTAAGCTTCTAATGCGGGAGTAACAATTCCAGTACCGGTCTGCTGTGTGGGCCCTTGGAATTGCCCATATCTACCACTCATGACACGCTGCTGAGCATACTCACAACACGACGCCAAATATTCCTTCCCGCCTATCGGGTAGATCGGGATTGGTGAACCCAACCTAGGGCATTTGTTCTTCTTGTGCCCCTATTTCCACAACTGTAACATATTTCAAGAGTCATCCAACATCTCCCCAAGTGACGCTTCTTGCAAACCAAACAATCCGGCTTATTAGCACCAACAACCCTCTTCCATTTCTTAGATGCTTTCACCACATGATCAGGCGGTGCGGTGACATTGTTCGGAACAATGACACTTCCCCTAGCAACAAGTTCTTCCAACCCCTCCGCGGCTTGACGCATTCTCCCTACAAACTCTTGTGCAATCTCCCCTGATTAAGTGGCGGGGTTATTACCATCTCGCTGTTTTGAACTTGTGGATTATTCATCTGGAAAATGAGACATAATGAGGAAATTAGCTCCCTATCTCGAGCTCTATTGCACGATCTGGAATATCAAAGAAGGGTGAAGTTCCTAAGTGTCCAAGTAGCCTCCTCATTATAGATGTGGTCGACAACACATCGATAAGAAGGACTCTACTAGACACGGCTCTGAGACATCCTAGGAAACTTTAAAACCTTAAACTCTGATACCAAGTTTATCACGCCCCAGACTCGGGGATTGCGATCGACGCTCAACCGAGCGAATCTGTTCAAGCAAGCCTGTTAGATACTTTCTACCCAACTCACCCATGATCAAGAAAATACATATTTTCGTTAATTAGACACTAGGGAGATCGTGTATACAATACCAAATCGTTTCATTATTTACTTCTTTTCAATGTCTCAAAATACATGCATTTCCATAGTCTAAAGTGGAACAGTGACTCAAAACATAACATGGATTGTTTGGCTTTCCCCAACACCGACATACGACCCACGCTATGTCTACGGAGCCTCTAATAATTACAAGGAGTACAATAGTAGTGCCGGCAGCAAGACTCCAGCTATACCTCAAAATATGGTAAGAAAATAAACAAAAGATATATGATCCCGGGATGGAGTGGGGCTCTCCAAGTCTGCTGGGAAGAGGATGCACGACTATCGTTGATCAACACCCCCTGCTATGCAACCACCTGTATCCATTTAAAGATGCAGCGCCCCCGGCAAAAGGGACGTTAGTACTGTCGAATAATACTAGTATATATGACTAAGCATCCTCTCAAAAGATGAACAATAATGAAAGTAAGGACAATCATAATAATCAATTGAAGCCTTGAACAATTACCAAATATCAAATTATGGACAAGATAAGTTTTCAGTTAAATTCCCATATTTTTAAGTTGGGAAAGTCTTTAGCACCGATATGCCACTATTCACCATTTTGATTTCCATTCCCAATACCGTCACCACCATGTGTACGGCATGGCTTCCGATCACGACCCGATCGGCTAAGCCATCTCATATGAGACATCAACCATAATTATAATTTAAATTGCAATTTTTCCGATACTGTCACTACTATGTGTACGGCATGGCATCCGATCACGACCCGATCGGATAGGCCATCTCATGCGAGACATCAACAACAATTACAATTTCCAACACAGTCACCACCATGCGTACGGCATGGCGTCCGATCATGACCCGATCGGCTAGGCAATCTTATGCGAGACATCAACCACAATTACAATTTCCAACACAGTCACCACCATGTGTACAATATGGCGTCCGATCACGACCCGATCGGCTAGGCCATCTCATGCAAGACATCAACCACAATTTTATTATTTCACTTGGCAGGTTGGTCGTGTTTCATGTTCCACACTTTCACCTCTTTTATTTTCAAGGATCATTATCAAATATCAACATGTAGAATATTTTGGAAATCATAAACCTCAAATTCATTAGTAAAGGAAACTTTAAACACAAACATGTTTCTTCCCAAAGAATGGGGCACACCGACCAACAAGAGAAATACACATCAAAATCATAAACAAGCAATACACCATTTGTTCTTAAAAATACTCTTTTCCTAAATAACAATGTACAATTTCAACACCTGAGTACGTAAGAAGTCGAATCACGTTGGATATATTTATAAAGCAAAGCATCAGTTAAAACAACCACTTATGGGCATGAATTGAGTACAAAAGCTTTTAGACAATTCTATTTTCGAAGTCATTTTAAAACAGTAGAGTCGAGGCTCATTTCATACTCTTTATCACATACTCTCATTTCATTGGCACCACTAGCCACAACTATAACTTAAATTCTTGGCACGTTACTCACACTGTACTTTCTCAATTCACCTATTTTATTTTCAAGCATCTTTAAAGATTATCAATAACAAGACATTCCCAATCAAGAATTTAGGTCCACATATGAGCAATTATGAGTCTTAAGCATATCGAGTTTTTCTCACCCATTTGGTATACTAGTATTCATTTAAAACAAGACTCAAAGCCATAACATTTTAATACGCAAACCATACTATGAAACATCTATCTTTCGACATAAGGAACATTCAGAATAATCATGTTTATAGGGAATAACCCGGAATTTAGAAATTAGGAAGTCTTGAGCCAACCATACTTGAACTTACGGTAACATTATGGAATTCTATTCTAAGAGAGAATTTATAGCCAACATACCTTG
This sequence comes from Nicotiana attenuata, assembly GCF_001879085.1. NCBI lineage: Eukaryota > Viridiplantae > Streptophyta > Magnoliopsida > Solanales > Solanaceae > Nicotiana > Nicotiana attenuata. The sequence goes on along the minus strand of NW_017671462.1, from coordinate 209,572 downwards.
TTTGAGCTTTCCTTAAGTTACTACAATTCACCAATACTTCTAGCAATAATAATCTATAGGAAGATAGCGAAAATCGATTAATACTTAGAAGGATTCTCATGGTGTAACTCTCTTAGGAATTTTGTCAAACACCTAACATGTGAAATAGACTAAAAGGATCTATAATGGAAATCCCTTCTTACCTCAACCAATTTCAACAAGAAACTACCAAAATAGTTTATTAATCCCACATACTACAACCTAGTGCCACATGCATGACCTATTTCCAACCCCAACAATATATTTAGACTTATAACCTCTTGCATGAAAGCTTAGGAGTAGGGCCTACCCGGATAGATAATAGTCTAGTATTAGCTTCCTTGATTCTTGAGGATTGGTACAAGATTGGATGACTAGAATGTTAGGTTTCCTCCTTCTCTCTCTAAAATTCTCTTACTTCTCTGTAAAATCCTCAAAAAATTTTACCCAAAGTAAGACCCAAGGGTTATTTATCAAAATGGGGCCGGGTTATGAAAATAGAAAAATGAACCCTCCGAACTTGGGTCTGCGAACGCAGAATGGATGACAGGACAGGTATGCGAGTCGCATAATGGATCGCAAAACTGATGCCCAGAACTGGGCTGCACCGGGCAAGTCTGCAACCATTTTGCGGTTCGCAGACCGGTGCGCACAATTATTTTGCGGTCGCACAATTGGCCGTAGAATCGCATTTTCCCAGCTTTTGGTAATTTGGTCATTACTTTTTGTAGGAGTGTCCAAATCATAAACGACTTGAAGAGTTAGAAACTAGACTCGGTGATATTTAATTTAATAGGTTTTGCATCACATAACACCTTATATATATGTAGATATGCTCGTCTAAAGTTTGGTCTTGTGCGTACTCATTTGGAACTTTAGTCTATCATGTAATTTTCCAACTTGACTTAGACTTAGGCCTCTCCTTAGACCTCACATCACTTATAATATGACTCATACCCTTATTACCATATCCATTTGATATTCATCATATTAATAGTCCTTTTCTGCGCATAAAATAATATAATTGGCCTACCTTGGCACCATGAAATCTTAAATTACTTAGCAAAATTTTTCGGGGTCTTATATTTTTGGTTTGATTGGTAATACCTAAATACATTTGAAAAGGTTGGGTGGAGTAGTGATATGAGTGTTGGTATTGACTAGGTCCGTATACATAGTTTCGACAGTAAACTATCCATTGTTAGTGAGGGCACAAAAGAGTTGGTCTGATTTGTTTGTGTATATAAAAAGGTAGTGCTTGTTGATAGTATTTCTAATGTCGGGAGGAATATCAAGAGGTAGATTAGCCCAATTCCATCCATGTGAGGTCATGATTGTAGATGGTTTAAATGTTTGATGAAATTGTGGCAGAGGTCTTTGGATTAGAGAACGCAAAGACGTCGCCTGATTTAATCCAAGAGTCTGTCCATAAGTTAATTGTGCCTTGTTCCAATTCTCCACGGGAGACCAAGTTGAGAATGATTCCACCCTTTGTGAATATTGCGCCGAGTTGGAGATTGGTTAATGACGGAGGTAAGAGGGAGGTGTTTGTGTAATAAAGTCTTAGCCCATGGAGATTGTGGGTATTGAAAAGTCCGCCAAGCGAGGCTAGCAATCAAAGTGTTATTCTTAGTTATAAGCGTTTGAATATTCAATCCTCCCATATCTGTAGAGGTTGTAATCTACTTCCATTGTAGGAGATGTAATTTTGTAATTTTTTCCTTGCAGTAGTTGTACCCCAAAGGAAGTTGTATTTGGTACTGTTCCATTTTATTAATGATAATCGTTGAAATATGGATGTATTGCATGACATGATTGGGGAGAGTATTTAGGGTTGATTTGATAAGGATAGTTCTTGCCGCCATGGTCATGAATTTTGTTTTCCAGCCAGCTAATCTATTTTTGAAGTTATCCAATAAGAACTGAAAGTCACTTATTTTGGGACGAGAATGAAATATAGGAAAGCCTAAATATTTACCAAACAAGTTCCCTTCCTTGATTGGGAAAGATTGAAGAACAAAGTTCATATTAGTTTGTGAATAATTTTTTGAGAAAAATATTTTTGATTTTTGAAAATTTATTTTTTGGTCGGAATGCTTAGTAATGTGGTTTATTACATCTATAATGGCATGACAACTTTTGGTAGTGATCTTAGAAAGCAGAATTATGTCGTCTACAAAGAATAGATCTGAAAGTTCGGTGCCCATTTTTGAAAGACGGATAGGTTGCCAGTTGAGATAGTCCACCGATATAGTAATACTCCGCGAAAATATTTCCATACACATTATGGAAAAGGTAAGGTGACAAAGATCCCCCTGGCGAATGCCTCTAGAGGGGTTAAAATAGGAAGTACGGGTTCCAATTATTAGAATAGAAGTATAAGTAGTAGTAATACATGACATTACTAAATTGATTAAAGAAGTTGGAAAATTGAAGTATAGAAGAGTTTTTCTGATAAAGGACCACTCTAGGCGATCAAATACTTTTTCAAGATCTAATTTTAAAAGCATGTTACTAGTTTTTCCTTTTATTTTTTGAAAGTGTGTAAGAGTTTCTTGAACTATTATAGCATTATCCGAAGCCCTTTTTCCTTGTTAGAAGCTAGTTTGGGTTGGTCTTATTATTTTTGAAATAATAGGCTTAAGTCTATTACCAATAATCTTTGTGATAAGCTTGTAAATAGTGTTACACAAGCTAATTGGCCTGTATTGCTAGATGGTGTGCGCATGCTTTACTTTAGGTATTAGGAAAATATATGTACGATTGATTTCCGGAGGAATCACCTCAGCTAAGAAAATTTGGTGACAAAACTGTTTGACCTTAGAGCCTACTTCTCGCCAGTATTTTTGGTAAAAATATGGACATAAGCCATCTGGGTCGGGTGCCTTAAAGGGTTTAAAGCTATGAAGAGCACGAGTAATTTCAAAGTCGTTGAGAGGCCCATCTAAGGTTTGGAGATCAGCATTACTAAGAAGGCTGGAATTTGAGTCTTGATGTAAGTGAAAGGATTCTGTGTGCTCCGTCGTAAATAAATTTTGGTAGTAAATAAAGATTTATTAGTGTATCTCAGCAGGATTAAAGCACAAATTACCAACGGTGTCTTTTAGAGCAGTTATCCTATTTTTCCTCCATCTTTGAAGTGTGGATATATGAAAAAATTTAGTGTTAGCGTCACCGTCATTGAGCCAAGCTATACGAGATTTTAACTTCCAAATTTCTTCTTTGTAGGATGTTACTATAATCATTAGTTAATTGACTCTCTAGGTTTTGAAGGAACGTACTTGTAGGATAATTAACTGATGACTGGATGCTTGAGAGTCTACCAATATCTTACGCTTACGTTAGAAGATATTACCAAAAGTATGTTTATTCTAGTGAAGGACTACCACTTTAAAGATTTTGGTGGTATCAATAAGAGTTGAATTATTAGCCCAGATTTGATGAACTAATTGGTGGAACTCGGGGTGTGAAGTCCACATAGTTTCAAAACGAAAAATCTTCTTGGTAAAAGGGCGCCTAGATTCTAAATTTAGTAAAAGAGGACAATGATCAGAGTAGGTTCTAGGCAAGTGTTGCACTGTTGCCTCTGGATAGATATTTAACCAATCATAGTTTGCTAAAATACGATCAAATCGTTCTAAAATTGTGTACCCATGTAGACGCTTATTAGTCCATGTAAAGCGGCTACCTCAGAAAATTAAATTACAATAGTTAAAGCAATGTGAAACGTTCTCTGCTCTATTGTTACTAATAGGCCGTCCACCAAAATTTTCATCAGAGCGTAGAAGTTCATTTAAACCACCCCTTATTAACCAAGGACCTTAAAAAGTGTCATTTAAATGCATTAAATTTTTCCAAAGTGTATTGCGAACTTGGTATGAATTACTAGCATAATTGTAGATAATAACTATTTAGGTGTCATGGGACATACATGGACTAGGCAATAGATTTCTTGTTCGGACATCCGTAGCTCCTCCACATTTATTAAAGCTTCATTCTACAATACAACCAAACCACCTATGAGTCCGTTAGTGGACACCTGTGACATGTTAGTGAACTGGAAGTCATCGCAAAGTATTGTGTGATCCTATATATGGGTCTCTAGAAGGATAGCTAAAGCTGGCCTATGATTGTCTAGCAAAGACCGGAAGTGGCACCTAAATTCTGCATTATGAGAATCCCTACAATTCTAGATTAGAAAATTCATGCTTGGTTGAGAGAGGGTGACATGATCAGTTGGGTCTGGGATCTAGGGACTGACAATATGTGTTGATGTCTGTTCCTGATCCATCACTAGGGGAATTTGGCGAAGCGTTGGAATTATGACCATGGCATATTTCCCTGCTTCACGGTTTGTCGTCACTCGGAAATTTAGGCTGCATGTTGCCAGTTCTAGCGGGCATTTGCGTATGAACTTTTTTTTGTACTGGTCCTTGAGGTTGTAGAGCTGTATACCCTTTAACCATAAGAATTCCGTTCTTGTTTCCCTCATCTCTACTAGAATCTCCGCTAGTTCCTGCCTTGATTGTGAGTCTAGTGCATTTGGAGAGGGAGGGGGCGTGTGGAGGGTTGTCCTGTGGGATCAATGGGTCGTATGGGCTGTTGGGTCTGGAGTAGGGAGAGAGTGGGTTGAAGGAGTTGACGGGTTAAAACAAAGGAGCATAGATTTTTCCCTAGTGATAGGGAGGATAGAAAGGTAATAGGTTAATGGTGGGATTTACTTGTGGAGTGGGATGATGCATGTGGTACATCCACTATGGGGTGTGAACTGGAGGTTTGGTGATCTACTAGTAGAGATATCTGTGTTGTGTACCACTAAATCTGAGCATATGCTTCCATTCCTAACCTCATCTCCTCTGTTACTATCTCGGCTAAGTGTGTTGGATTTCGAATTAGGAGGACAACTTCCTGATTGTTGAGTTCTAGAGTGAAGATCAAAGCATAAACCTGGAGGCCCATCTCCAACCACGAGTGAAGTGGTTGGTCAATTGACTGGGGTTGAGATGTGTAAATTAGTGGTGTAGTCGGACGGGGGAGGTGTGGACCTTGCATGGTCAGATGTGGATGATTGAAGAATTGGTTGTTGTTGTGAATGGTTTCCCTGAGGTAAGTGTTGTTGTGGTTGCCTGGAAATGTGGGGCGTTGCACGGTTAGATGTGGAGAAGGAGATGTGAGCAGAAATAGTGATGGAATTGGATGGTATATTTTTCGATAAAGTGAGAGTAGTAGTAAGCGTGGTTGGAGTAATTGATATGGGAGTAGAATGAAGGTCTTGTAGAGGAGAAGATTGAAGGTTGAGATTTGCATGATGATATTCACATGGTGTGGAATGATTGTGTTGCATTGGAAGTAAAGATTGAGTAGATTTTTTAGGTTCGCAGAGCACTGTATCATGCAAAGTACTGTTGTTAATGCTTAGTTATTTCGGAGGATTATAGGGAGTATGGAGGGCAGTGGTGGAGTTGTCAATATGGTGATTGGGAGTGGAGAATGATTGGGTCATCTGGTGGAGAGGGGTTGTGACGTAGCTTTGTGGGGCTGAGTGCGTGGCCAACCTATTACCTGAAACTAGGCTTTGTTGAGCTAAGTATATTTGGTCAGAGGTAGAACAACTAGTCTTGCCATTGGTGGATTTGGGTTGTGGGTCTGAGCATGTAAAACTCCCTTGTTTTATGTTAGTTAGTGGGCCCTATGTATTGAGAGTATCAGTGTGTTTTATGGGCTCAGATTGGTGCTTGGAAGTGTTGGGCTCGTAGAGAAAAGGTCGGTGATGGCCATGTTAGGATCCAGAGTGTATAGAGCATCGAATTTGTTAACAAGTTCGTTATTGGGCCTTACTGGTTATTGCCAAGTGGGCCTGTGTTAGCCCAGTAGGGTTAGAAGACTTACCTATTGGAGCCTGTTGTGTGTACATTGCCGTCGCCGTCTCCATCTTGGTGTTGCTTGTGCCACAGTTGGTGGGGCGTGAATGTGGTTTTCTAGGAAAGGTGACAATTTTCCATTCTGTTTCTGGCGAAAGTTGATCTGTTGCTGTTGTAAAGGAAGAGGGCAAGAATTTTGTATCAAGAGTAGAAGGTGGTGGCTATGTAACAAAGTAGCAGTTCCAGGTAGCATGGCCAAAACGGCCGCATTTGGTTCAAAGTAGGTTGAGGCCTTCATAGAGTAAGGTTTGCTTATGGTGGCCTATATGTATATGAGTTTTCACTGGCTTTCTAGTGGAACCTCAATACAAATATGGGCGTACCATCCCCTGGTAGTTGTCGAGGTACAGGTATCTACTTTTAATAGTTGTCTTAATTTTGAGCCTGCCCTTTGTAATATTTCTAAATCATAGAACTCGGTAGGAAGTTCAGGTAGGCGTACCCATATAGCTGAGTAGGTGAGTTGCGTATTGGAGGCAATAAACTTGGGCTCCCACTTGCGTATAGATAGAAAGTTATTTAGTACAAACCAAGGGCCTCCATGAAGAGTTGTATGCATGTTTTCTTCTTTTTGGAATTTGATAAGGAAGAAGTCAGATCCTTGGTCAATTAGGGGAAGCTCTTCAATGGCTTCCATAATCATATGAGGTTAGTTTTTAAGATTTGGTGTCCCATCTTTTTGCCAAAAACTTTGATAATGAAAGAAAATTTCTAGGGAAAATAGAGAAGGAATTTGTCATTTGTAGTTAATGGTATGAAAATGTCTTTTGAAGGATCCATTGATATTAACCTAATCCAATTAGAAAGCTTAGGTACGTTATAGTTGTACATATGCAAAGTATTGAAAATCGTATTTACTCTTTCTATGTATAACCATCGGGGAGATTCATCCGATATTATTCCTAGATTATTCCAGTAAATTGAAGAATCATGGTTAGGGAACTATACTAGCGACTTGCCCAATTTATTGTCCAGAGTGGGCTCAGCGGTCTGCCTCCATTCAAATTATATTAGGGGGTCTTTCGCTTTTGCCAGATCTAGAGAGATACTACAAGTCCTTCGTCTCAGATTCCAACGCTGCAGCCATCTGGTTCATCGGTACTACCAAAAAGTCTCATGCTTACGTTACTGTTATTGATGGTTTGATTATCTTGGACCACGAGGACCCCAGTCGTGCTTGTGGTTTCCATTCCAATCATCATATTGATGATAAATCTCCCTGTGCTTTGCCATAAGAACTTGGAGTCCCTTTGGTTCGAAAATAAGTTATACATGGATTAGTAATGTATAAATTAGTAATATAGAGATTAATAATACATGAATTAATATTGTATAATTATTTCTTATTGTATGTTTGTTCATTATGCTAAAACTGGATATACAAGATATTATTTAAAATATTTATTTATTTTTGAAAGTAAAAGGTTATGAGTTTACAATTATATCCTTAGATACTTTACTTTTATATATAGGCTTTAAAAAAAAAAGACAAAGATACTTTTGTTCTTTGTTTTTTATCTATATATAAGTTAAACATGGATTAGTTATTCCATGTTGATAGTGATATAAGGTTATACCAAAATTGGTGTATAACTTTATACAAGGACTAACTATATATGAATAAAAAATATGCGCCAAATATGAATGATTATTTTTTCCTATACACCATATCAAACGACCCTGAATGTTTCCATTTGGTTGTCAAGATAAGTTTCTATACACTCTCTAAATGATTTTTAAGTAAGATAGTAATTTGACTAATTTAACTCTAATATTTGGTTACATCATTTCCGTTTGGTAATTAAAAGTTTCATTAATCACCAAGGAGAAGGAATTACAAAACATAGCACGTTCATTCCAAACTAACTATTCAATACAACACCATTTCGCTAATGGAAAATTTTTTCTCTCTCTAGAATGAGAACTCCTCTCAGCTAAGCATGGATGACAAGGAAATCGAAGACAGGAGGGAAAGGGCAAGGAACGAAAGGGAATTTGCCGGTGTTAAACATGGGGAAAAGAGGGATTCCCCAATCAGAGGATGCAAAGAAACGAAAAGCGTGAATGTGATTCAAGGGTAATTCCACTGGAATTGAAGCAGATCCCACAGCTGATGGTAACATCAATGGAAGCTAGCAGGAAAAATGGTACACCAAATGCGGTCACTGGTCAAGCTAGCGAACAGAGTACTAGCAGGACATCCTGGGCAGATCTGGTTGATGTTGAGGAGAAATTGTAATGACCCGGTCGGTCGTTTTGAGAGTTATAGCCCCGATCCCCTGTTTAATGCTTCCCCATATATCTTTCTACTTATGTGACTTGTCGGGAGGTGTTGGTTGTCATTTCGGAGTGTTTTGGGACACTTAGTCCCTAAAATGGAAGCTTAAGTCTTAGGATTTTGGCCGTAGTCGGAACTGTATGAAGATGACTCCGACATAGAGTTTCGTCAGTTCTGTTAGCTCCATTGGGTAATTTTGGATTTAGGGGCATGTCCGGATTATATTTTGGAGGTCTGTAGCTCATTAAGGCTTGAAATGGCAATTCTGGAAGTTGGAGTTGGTCCGTAATATTGAATATGACTTGTGTGCAAAATTTGGGGTCAATCGGACGTGGTTTAATAGGTTTCGACATCGGTTGTAGAAATTTGAAGTTTTAAGTTCATTAAATTTGAATCGGAGGGTGATTCGTGTTCTTAGCGTTGTTTGACGTGATTCGAGGGCTCGACTAAGTTCTTATGATATTTTAGGACTGGTTGGTATGGTTTGTTGGGGCCCCGGGGGCCCCGGGGGCCCCGGGTCGGTGTCGTCGGAGTGCTTACGGTAACGTTGTAA
>NW_017671462.1:35977-200782 GCF_001879085.1 Nicotiana attenuata | reverse complement strand
TTCGGTCGGGCCCGGTTTGTTGGGGCCCCGGGTGTGTCTCGGATGCTTAACGGATTGAAATTTTGACTTAGGCAATTGCTGAGTTTTCTGGTCTTCTGGTGTTTCGCACCTGTGGTGGGGAAACCACATGTGCGGAAGGTAGCTCACAGATGCGGTCCTGGTATGGGTAGCCAGTGGTCGCAGGTGCGACAAAGGGACTGCAGAAGAGGAGTAGCTCCTGCGGAGAAGCGATCGCAGAAGCGAAGGCCGAGCAGGGAAGTTACCGCAGAAGCGGACAAGGGTCTGTAGGTGCGCACACGAAGGTACGACAACCTAATAGCATAAGAGGGCTCTTGGATTTAAGTTGAATCCACACCTACGATGGAATTTTTTCAGGTGTGGCATCGCAGATGCGACAGTAGGTCCGCAGATGCGGAATCGCTGGGTAGAAAAGATCATGTTTGAGGGTTTCATTCCCATTTTCAATTTTGGGACGTGAGAGCTCGTTGTGAGGCAATTTTTCGAGGTTTTTTCGAGGAAATTGTTAGGGTAAGTGATTCTATCCCGGATTGGACTATATTTAATGAATCTATTGCTATTTTCATCATCTAATTAGGGATTTGAGTTGGAAATTTGGGAGAAAATGGTAGCTTCCTAGACTAAAATTATGAGTTTTGAAAGGCGATTTGAGGTCGGATTCGAGTAATCCTTGTATGGTTGGACTCATGGGTGAATGGGTGTTCATATTTTGTGACTTTGTGATTTCCTAATTTCTTGCTTTAGCTTATATTTCATTAATTAGATTAGTTTCTTATAGATATATTTATGGTATGTAATTGATTTTGGCAAGATTTTGACCATTCGAAGTCAGATATTCATGGGAAAAGCATTGCTACCGATTGATTGAGCTTGGTTCGAGGTCAGTGGCTAGCCTAACCTTGCATGGGGGAAATCCCCATAGGATTTGGTGTTGTTATGATATGTGAGCGCCGTGTACGCGAGGTGACGAGTGCGTACACGGGCTATTTATTGAATAACCTTATTTTTTTACTGAGTAATAACCTGTTTTCATCTTATTTGAGTATACTAGGATGTGTAATTATCCTGTTAGCCAAGAAGTACGTGTCTTAATTGCTTATTTGAACTCTTTGCAGCATGTTTAGTGGATTCCTGCTTCTTTGCTTGACTTGTACTTACCCTAAATTGTAGGTTTTCTCTCTGTAACTGTAATCTTCATTTTGTCTTACCCTAAATTGTAGGTTTTCTCTCTGTAACTGTAATCTTCATTTTGTTTGAGCTGCGTATTTACTTTGTGACTATAGGACGGTATCCCGGGAGATCTCCCTACACATTTACTTCTGAGACTATGAGGCAGTACCTCGAAAGTTCTCCCTTCATAGTTATTTCGGGACTACGAGATGGTATCTCAGGAGTTTCCCCACTGTTTAACCCGTGTGTTGTACTATTATTTTGCTGCGTTTCCTTTTGTTAAATTCTAGTCTAATATTATACTGTACATCTCCTGCCTTATTAATTATTTACCAGTGGGCCTAACCTGACCTCATCACTACCCGACCGAGGTTAGGCTTAGCACTTACTGGGTCCCATTGTGGTGTACTCATGCTACTTTTCTGCACATGTTTAAGTGTGCAGATCCAGGTACATCATTCCAGCCTCGCTATTAGTTGTGCACCTGCTGCTGTTACGGAGACTTCAAGGTACATCTTCCGCGTCAGCAGACCTAGGAGTTCCCCTCTATCTTTTCGTGTAGTTCTACCTCTACTACTTCTAAACACTGATGTATAGAACAGTTAGTAAATTCTTTGAAGCTTGTGACTTATGATGTTCTACGTTTTGGGAAAATTCTGTATGTATGCTTTTTTGAGAGTTGTTATTGTATATGCCGAGCGATATTTCTATTAATTATTTCATTACTGTTGCTGTTAGTGGTTTAGATTTATGTTTTCATTTTCATTGTTATTCCGCAAATACTAGGCTTACCTAGTCGTAGAGACTAGGTGCCGTCGCGACCTCTCACGGAAGGAAGAATGGGTTGTGACAAGTTGGTATCAGAGCTCTAGGTTCATAGGTGTCGTGAGACACAAGCCGGTTTAATAGAGTCTCGTGGATCGGTACGGAGACGTCCATACCTATCTTCGGGCGGCTATGGAACTGTGAGGAAAAATTATACTTCTTTGAGTCCTTGTCGTGCGAAATTTGTTGACATCAAAAACTCTAAACTTCTGTATTCTATTCTTTTTCAAAGATGGTGAGGAACCGTACCGGAGGATCTGAAGACCAGGCACCCGCACCTCCTGCTTGAGTCGCGATAGGCCGGGACCGGGGTAGAGGCCGAGGACGACCATGCAGTGCAGCTAGAGCACCCGCGCGCGTTGCGATAAAGGAGTCCCCAGTAGCTCCAGCTAGAGGGCAGGCACCTGAGGTGCCTATTGCTGCACCAGTCCTCCAAGAGACTCTAGTCCAGTTCATGAGCATGTTCAGCTCCTTGGCTGAGGTTGGACTGATTCCACTTGCTCCTTTCACATCTCAGGCCGGGGGAGGGGCACAGACTCCCGCAGCCCGTACTCAAGAGCAGCGAGCTCAGGTCGACCAGGTTCTAGAGATTATAGCGATGCAACCGGTAGCTCCAGCCCAGCCCGAGACTAGTGCAGCAGCTTCTGAGGCGGAGTAGCTCAGACTGGAGAGATATAAGAAGTACCATCCTCTTACCTTCAGTGGATTGGCGACAAATGATGCTCAGGGATATTTGGAGGAGTGTCACCGCATTTTCCGTACTATGGGTGTAATAGAGTCGAGTGGGGTTTCTTTTACTACATTCCAGCTTAGAGGAGCAGCCTATCAGTGGTGTCGTGCTTATGAGTTGAGTAGTAAGGCTGAGGCAGCTCGACTTACATGGACTCAGTTCTCGGACATGTTCTTGAGAGAGTATGTTCCTCAAAGTCTCAGGGACGCATGGCACGCGGAGTTTGAGTAGTTGCGTCAGGGTACTATGACTGTGTCAGAGTATGCAGTTCGCTTTAGTGATTTGGCCCAACATAAACCAGCCTTGATTTCCACAGTTCGAGAGAGGGTTCGTCAGTTTATTGTGGGACTCCACCCCAGTATCAGGATTAGCATGGCCCGGGAGTTGGAGATGGATATATCTTACCAGAAGGTTGTGGGTATTTCTAGGAGATTGGAGAGTATGCTTGCTCGGAATAGAGAGGAGAGGGAGGCCAAGAGGTCTCGAGCGTCTGGCACTTATAGTGGTGCTCGTGCCCCAGCTGCAGCTCGCCATGGTAGGGGTTATGTGAGTCACCCCGTTCACTCTGCACTTCTAGCTGCTAGTGGTACTCCGGCTACTTCTAGGCCTCAGGAGCCTTATTTTTCACCGCCAGTATCTAGTGTACCTCTTGCACGAGGTGGTTTCAGCTACGAGTCAAGCAGACCTGGCCCGAGCCAGACACGGCAGCCACGCCCTCCGAGAGCTTATTTTTAGTGTGGTGACACTCGCCATATGGTGAGAGATTTCCCTAGACTTAGGAAGGGTGCACCTCCACAGACTTCTCAGTCACAGCGTGCTCCACTGGGTCCTCAGGCTATGATTACAGCACCAACTACCACTCCACCTGCTCAGCCAGCTCGAGATTGAGGTCGGGGAGGTCGAGGTCGCCCTAGAGGGGGAGGCCAGGCCAATTATTTTGCTCTTCCGGCTCGTACAGAGGCAGTTGCTTTTGACTCTGTCATTACAGGTATTGTCCCGGTCTATCATAGAGATGCGTTGGTATTATCCTCTTATTTTGCCCCGTATTTGGGCGTATCTCGAGATTCTTTGAGTTCTCCTATTTATGTTTCTACTCCTGTGGGAGATTCTCTTGTTGTGGACCGCGTGCATCGGTCGTGTTTGATTGCACTTAGTGGTTTTGAGACCCGAGCCGATTTATTATTTCTCAGCATTGTAGACTTTGATATTATCTTGGGCATGGACTGGTTGTCGCCCCATTACGCTATTCTTGATTGTCACGCCAAGACCGTGACGATGTCTATGCCAGGTTTACTGCGATAAGAGTGGAGGGGTACCTTAGAGTATACTCCCGGCAGAATTTCATTTCTTAAAGCTCAGCGAATGGTTGAGAAGGGGTGTGACGCGTATTTAGCCTGATGTCAGTATTGATACCCCTCCAGTTGAGTTAGTTCCAGTAGTGAGGGACTTTCCAGATGTGTTTCCAGCTGATTTTCCGAGCATGCCGCCCGACAGAGATATTGATTTTGGCATTGATTTGTTGCCGGGCACTCATCCCATCTCTATTCCTCCATATCGTATGGCTCCTCCTGAGTTGAAGGAGTTGAAGGAGCAGTTATAGGAGTTTCTTGATAAGGGCTTCATCCAGCCTAGTGTGTCACCTTGGGGTGCTCCGGTATTGTTCGTGAAGAAGAAGGATGGTTCTATGCATATGTGCATTGATTATCGCCAGCTGAACAAAGTTACAGTGAAGAACAGGTATCCATTACCTCGTATTGATGACTTATTTGATCAGTTACAGGGTGCCAGGGAATTTTCAAAGATTGATTTGTGTTCACGTTATCGTCAGTTGAAGATTCGGGAGCTAGATATCCCGAAGACTGCTTTTAGGACTCCGTACGGTCACTACAAGTTCCTTGTGATTTCATTTGGGCTGACCAATGCCCCAACAGCTTTTATGCACTTGATGCACAGTGTGTTTCGGCCCTATCTTAACTCTTTCGTCATCGTATTCATTGACGACATTTTGGTGTATTCTCGGACTCGGGAGGATCATAAGAAGAACCTGAGGACTATGCTCCAGACTTTGAGAGAAAATAAGTTATATGCAAAATTTTCAAAGTGTGAGTTTTGGCTAGAATCATCGCATTCTTGGGCCATGTAGTATCGAGTGATGGGATCAAGGTGGATCCGAAGAAGGTGGAAGCAGTGCAGAGTTGGCCTAGACCATTATCAGCTACGGAGATCCACAGTTTTCTGGGTTTGGCGGGGTATCACCGTCGATTTGTAGAGGGTTTCTCATCTATTTTTACATCTATGACCAGGCTGACCCAGAAGGGTGCTCCGTTGAGGTCGACAGAGGAGTGCAAGGAGAGCTTTTAGAAGCTCAAGACAGCTTTGACTACAGCCCCAATATTGGTATTGCCTTCAGGTTCGGGGTCTTATACTGTATATTGTGATGTGTCACGGATTGGTCTCAGTGCGGTGTTGATGCAGGACGGTAGGGTGATTTCCCATGCATCCAGACAGCTGAAGGTGCATGAAAAGAACTATCCTGTCCACGACCTTGAGCTAGCAGCTATGTTCATGTCTTGAAGATATGGCGGTACTATTTGTACGTTTCCCTTATGAGATCTACACCGATCATCGGAGTTTGCAGCATCTGTTCAAGCAGAAGGATCTTAACTTGCGTCAGCGGAGGTGGTTAGAGCGGCTTAAGGATTATGATATCACCATTTTGTACCATCCCGGGAAGGCTAATGTGGTGGCTGATGCTTTGAGTCACCGGGCGGAGAGTTTGGGAAGCTTAGCATATCTAAAAACAGTGTGGAGTCCCATGGCGTTAAATGTTTAGGCCTTAGCTAGCCAGTTTGTGAGATTGGATATTTCTGAGCCGAGTCGAGTATTGGCTTGTGTGGTCTCTCGGTCTTCTCTTTATGATCGTATCAGGAAGCGTCAATATGGTGACCTCTATCTGCTTGTCCTTAAGGACACGGTCCAGCATGAAAATGCTAAGGAGGTCACTATTGGGGGTGATGGTGCATTCAGGATGCAGGGCAGGCTGTGTGTGCCCAATGTAGATGGTTTGGGTGATTTAATTCTCTAAGAGGCTCACTGTTCGCGGTACTCCATTCATCTGGGTGCCGCGAAGATGTATCGGGACTTGAGGCAGCATTACTGGTGGAGAAGGATGAAGAAGGACATAATGGAGTATGTGGCTCGGTGTCTAAATTGCCAGCAGGTAAAGTATGAGCATTAGCGACCAGCTGGGTTGCTTCAGAAGTTAGAGATTCCGGAGTGGAAATAGGAGAGGATCACTATGGATTTCGGTGTTGGACTTCCACGAACGCAGCGGAAGTTTGATGCAGTTTAGGTGATTGTGGATAGGCTGACCAAGTAAGCTCATTTCATTCCTGTGATAACTACCTATTCTTCCGAGCAGCTGGCTCGAGTTTATATCCACGAGATCATTAGGCTTCATGGCGTAATGCTATCTATCATCTCTAACCGGGGTACGCAGTTTACATCGTGGTTCTATAAGGTCGTACAACATGAGTTAGGTACTCGAGTGGAGCTGAGCATAGCATTTCATCCTCAGACGGATGGACAATCCGAGTGCACTATTAAGATATTAGAGGATATGCAACGTGCGTGTGTGATGGAGTTTGGAGGTTCGTGGGATCAGTTCTTGCCACTTGTGGAGTTTGCCTACAACAACAGTTAACAGTCGAGCATCCAGATGGCACCGTATGAGGCTCTGTATGGTAGGCGATGTCGGTCTCCAGTGGGCTAGTTCGAGCTGGGCGAGGCTAGATTATTGGGTACATACTTGGTTCAGGATGCCCTAGTTAAGGTGAAAGTCATTCAGGATCAACTTCGCACAGCCCAGTCTAGAGAGAAGAGTTATGCGGATTGGAAGGTTTGCGATGTTGCATTCATGGTTGGAGAGCGGGTCTTGCTCCGGGTTTTACCTATGAAGGGCTATATGAGGTTTGGGAAGAAGGGAAAGCTGAGCCCAAGGTTCATTAGTCCCTTTGAGGTGTTACGGCGAGTTGGGGAGGTTGCTTATGAGCTTGCCTTACCTCTCAGTCTAGCAGGAGTTCATCAGGTATTCCATGTTTCTATGCTTCGGAAGTATCAGGGTGATCCATCCCATGTGTTGGATTTCAGTTCAGTCTAGTTGGACAAGGATCTATCTTATGTTGAGGAGCCAATGGCTATTGTGGACAGGCAGGTTCGAAAGCTGAGGTCAAAGAACATTGCTTCCTTGAAGGTTCAATGGAGGGGTTAGCCGGTCTAGGAGGCAACTTGGGAGAACGAGCATGATATGCGCAGCCGTTATCCTCATCTATTCACCACTTCAGGTATGTCTCTATACTCGTTCGAGGATGAACGATTGTTTTAAGAGGGGGAGGATGTAACGACCCGGCCGATCGTTTTGAGAGTTATAGCTCCGATCCCCTGTTTACTACTTCCCCCATATCTCTTTCTGCTTATGTGACTTGCTGGTAGGTGTTGGTTATGGTTTCGGAGTGTTTTAGGATAGTCCCTAAAATGGAAGCTTAAGCCTTAGGATTTTTGCCGTAGTTAGAGCTGTGTGAAGACGACTCCGGAATGGAGTTTCGTCGGTTCCGTTAGCTCCGTTGGGTGATTTTGGACTTAAGGGCGTGTCCGGATTGTGTTTTGGAGGTCTGTAGCTTATTTAGGCCTGAAATGGCGAAAGTCGAATTTTTAGAGATTTTGACCGGTAGTGGAATTTTTGATATTAGGGTCGGATTCCTATTTCGGTTTGGCACTTACTGGGTACCATTGTGGTGTACTCATGCTACTCTTCTGCACATGTTTTCGTGTGCATATCCATGTACATCATTCCAGCATCGCTATTAGTTGTGCACGTGCTGCTGTAATGGAGACTTTAAGTTACATTTGCCGCGTCCGCAGACCTAGGAGTCCCCCTCTTTTTTTTGTGTACTTCTCCCTCCACTATTCTAAAAATTGATGTATAGAACAATTAGTAAATTCTTAGAAGCTTGTGACTTATGATGTTCTGGGTCTTGGGATAATTCTGTATGTATGCTTTTTTTAGAGTTGTTATTGTATATGCCGAGCGACATTTCTATTAATTATTTCATTATTGTTGCTGTTAGTAGTTTAGATTTACGTTTTCATTTTCGTTGTTATTCTGCAACTAATAGGCTTACCTAGTCATAGAGACTAGGTGTCGTCGCGACCTCTCACGGAGGGAAGAATGGGTCGTGACAAGTTGGTATCAGAGCTCTAGGTTCATAGGTGTCGTGAGTCACAAGCCGGTGTAATAGAGTCTCGTGGATCGGTACGGAGACGTCCATACTTATCTTCGGGCGGCTATGGAACTGTGAGGAAAAATTATACTTCTTTGAGTCCTTGTCGTGCGAAATTTGTTGAGATCAAAAATTCTAAACTTTTGTATTCTATTCTTTTTCACTAATGCTGAGGACCCGTACCGGAGGATCTGATGACCAGGAACCCGGGCCTCCTGCTAGAGCCGCGAGAGGCCAGGGCTGGGGTAGAGGCCGAGGACGACCACGCGGTGCAACTAGAGCACCCGCACACGCTTCGATAGAGGAGCCCGCAATAGCTCCAGCTAGAGGGCAGGCACATGAGGTGCCTATTGCTTCACTAGCCCTCCAAGAGACTCTAGCCCAGTTCATGAGCATGTTCAGCACCTTAGCTCAGGCTGGACTGATTCCACTTGCTCCTTCCACAACTCAAGCCGGGGGAGGTGCGCAGACTCCCGCAGCCCGTGCTCCAGAGCAGCGAGCTCAGGTAGACCAGGTTCTAGAGATTATACCGATGCAGCCGGTAGCTCCAGCCTAGCCGAGACTAGTGCAGCAGCTTCTGAGGCGGAGCAGCTCAGACTGGAGAGGTTTAAGAAGTACCATCCTCCTACCTTCAGTGGATTAGCCACAGATGATGCTCAGGGATTTCTGGAGGAGTGTCACCGCATTCTCCGTACTATGGGTGTAGCGGAGTCGAGTGAGGTTTCTTTTACTACATTCGAGCTTAGAGGAGCAGCCTATCAATGGTGGCGTGCTTATGAGTTGAGTATTAAGGCTGAGGCAGCTTCACTTATATGGACTCAGTTCTCAGACATGTTCTTGAGGGAGTATGTTCTTTAGAGTCTCAGGGACACATGGCACGCAGAGTTTGAGCAGTTGCACCAGGGTACTATGACTGTGTCAAAGTATGCAGTACACTTTAGTGATTTGGCCCGACATCCACCAGCCTTGGTTTCCACAGTCGAGAGAGGGTTCGTCGGTTTATTGAGGGACTCCACCCCAGTATCAGGATTAGCATGGCCCGGGAGTTGGAGATGGATATTTCTTACCAGCAGGTTGTGCGTATTGCTAGGAGATTGGAGGGTATTCTTGCTCGGGATAGAGAGGAGAGGGAGGCCAAGAGGTCTCGAGAGTCTGGCACTTATAGTGGTGCTCGTGCCCCAGCTGCAGCTCGCCATAGTAGGGGTTATGTTAGTCGCCCCGTTCACTCAGAATTTCCAGCCGCCAGTGGTATTGTCCCAGTCTGCCATAGAGATGCGTTAACGAGGTTAGGCTTGGCACTTACTAGGTCCCATTGTAGTGTACTCATTCCAGCCTTTCATTATTAGTTGTGCACACGCTGCTGTTACGGAGACTTCAAGGTACATCTGCCGCGTCCGCAGACCTAGGAGCCCCCCTCTATCTTTTTGTGTAGTTCTCCCTCACTATTCTAAAAATTGATGTATAGAAAAGTTAGTGAATTCTTATAAGCTTGTGACTTATGATGTTCTGGGTCTTGGGAAAATTCTATATGTATGCTTTTTTGAGAGTTGTTATTGTATGTGCCGAGCGACATTTCCATCAAATATTTCATTACTGTTGCTGTAAGTGGTTTAGATTTATGGTTTTATTTTCGTTGTTATTCCGCAAATATTAGGCTTACCTACTCGTACAGACTAGGTACCGTCGCGACCTCTCACGGGGGAAGAATGGGTCGTGAAAGAAATCTACAAATAGGAAAGGTACAACCCAAAACCTTGAATCAAATCCCAAATCATGGAGTAATGTAGTGGGGAGAACACAATTTAGGGAGGGGTTTGACTTAGTAGCGGGAGGAGGTGGAGTATTGGCGCTCTGTTGTACTATGCTATGTACTAGGATCGAACCCCCCTTTAACAATTATAGAATGGTATTTCAAATGTATCTGGGTTCCCTGGGAATAGACAAAGTTGCACGAACTAGCAAAGGTGTATTCCTTGTTCGATTCCACAGTGTGGAAAGTCGAACTAAGGCAGTTGAGGAGTTGATCCAATCCTTTGATAGGAAACCTGTGATTGTGAAGCTGCGGAGACCAGATATAGAGATGAACAACGTGATGGTTGAAAAGGTCCCTATCTGGATTAAACTGATAGGGCTAAAGTATTGGAAACAAACAACACTAACAGAAATTGCGGGGTTTGTAGGGAAACCCATGAAAGCTGATACAGCTACAACTATGAAGGAAAAGTTAATGTATTCAAGGTAAATGGTATATATGTGAATTAAGTTGGGATCAAAAGTCACAAATCACAAGATTTGTGGGGCCAAATAGTTTTGATCAATTAATTTTGAGGATTGCTTTCATTTGGAAAGTAACGTGAGTGTGCATATTATTGGTTCTTGGATGCACTGCTGGAGAGATACCTCCCACTTTCCTTGAAAAGAAGAATTAGTAGAACTCTTTTTCGAAAAACTAAATTTGCATTTTTAGAAGATAGACAATTATTAGATACCGCTTGCTTCTGCAATATTATTATTGAAAAAGATTCTATCGTTTATCCAAAATTCTTTTAGTGCCACTTCCCTTTACTGCAAACCTATTTTCCAATAAGCACTTGAAAATATTACCCATACCTCATAAGCAATAAGTTCTTGAAAAAAAAGTCATGAGACTTCTAGACTTTAGCAACTATTTAGGTTAATTTTTTTTTTCTTTTATGTGTTCTGGCTTGTTTGTTATGAGTCTTATGACTTTCTGGCTTGTTTGTTATGAGTCTTATGACTATGTGTTCGGAGACTTTACTACCAAGTTTGGGCGTTCTGTATTAAATCGACAATCACTACATTTCACACATTGTCACATCAGTGTTTTAAATGGTGTGGGCGCGAAGCGAGATGTTTTTTGAGAAATTTTCAGTAACTACTATTTTTTAGTAATTATTAGCTTGCTATAGTTACCATTCACTAAATTACTTCCTATAGCTATGTTTTCAGTTGCTATAGACTGTATTCGATGTATTTTTGTTACTGTATTTATGGATGCAGTAGCGAAACTCAGCGGAAAACAAGGGAGTCCAGCTAAGCAGAAAATGTATTCAACTGTATTCGCGAGCTGTATTCGTGAATACAGTAACGGAATTTGCGGAAAAAAAAGGTCTTCAGCTATTTAAAAACGGCAAGTGAATCAATTAACGTGATAGACTCTTAATATAACTCAACAAACTCAATTATAATACACAAAATTTGTATTTCCAGTTATAGAAAAGATTCTCAAACGAAAAATACCTCAAAAAAAAAATTCTTCAGAGATTCAATCCATCCTTTCTTTTTTTAGTGGTATCTTTACAAATAGATTCATATATTAAAATTATATAATTACAACAACAACAACCCAGTAAAATATCACTAGTGGGTCTGGGGAGGGTAGTGTGTACGCAGACCTTACCCCTATCCCGAAAGGAGTAGAGAGGCTATTTCCGGAAGACCCTCCGCTCAAGAAATCAAAAGGACAAAAAGGACAAAAATGGACAAAAATGAGACAATATTAGTATCACCACAGAAATCGTAGGAAAAATAGGAACAATATGAAATCTAGAAGAAAGATAGAAAGCAAAAGCGAAAGCTAATCAAAAGGTCCTGCATTGAAAAACGAAATAGTAAGACACAACATTGCCACTAACTATCTTAGACAAAAAACTCTACAAGACTAGTCTTACAAAGGTGCGAAGTAAGACAAGACTCAACTACCTCCTAACCTACAAACCTAATACTCGACCTCCACATATTCCTATCAAGTGTCATGTCCTCGGAAATCCGAAGCCTCGCCATATCCTACCTTATCACCTCACCCCAATATTTCTTAGGTCGCCCTCTACCTCTTCTCGTGCCCTCCACAACCAGTCGTGCACACCTCCTTATCGGAGCATCTGGGCTTCTTCTCTTAACATGCCCGAACCATCTTAGCCTCGATTCCCGTATCTTGGTATCAATGGGAGCTACGTGCACGTTCTCCCGAATAACACCATTACTAATCTTATCCATCCTAGTATGCCCACACATCCACCTCAACATCCTCATTTCTGCTACTTTCATCTTCTGGATATGTGAGTTCTTAACAAACCAACACTCAGCCCCATACATCATGGCCGGTCTAACCACTTCTTTGTAGAACTTTCCTTTGAGCATCGGTGGGACTCTCTTATCACACAAGACTCCAGATGCTAACCTCCACTTCATCCATCATATCCCAATACAGTGTGTGACATCCTCGTCGATCTCCCCTCCCCCTGGATAATCGACCCAAGGTACTTGAAGCTGCCTCTACTTGGGATAACCTGTGATTCAAGCCTCACATCCACGCCAACTTCCACCGGCTCAGCGTTGAACTTACACTCCAGGTATTCCGTCTTCGTCCCGCTCAGCTTGAAACCCTTAGACTCAAGAGTCTGTCTCCAAACCTCCAGCCTATCGTTGACACCGGCTCTCGACTCATCAATAAGAACTATATCATCGGCGAATAACATGCACCATGGCACCTCCCCTTGAATATGGAGTGTTAGCGCATCCATCACCAGGGCAAATAAGAACGGACTGAGCGCAGAACCTTGGTGTAACCCCGTTACAACCGGAAAATGCTCAGAGTCGCCTCCTACTGTCCTAACCCGAGTCTTAGCCCCATCATACACCTTAAGCCATAATTTCGGGGACTGACACACTTTTTACCTCTAAGCATCTCCAGAGAACTTCTCTAGGAACCTTGTCATACGCTTTCTCAAGGTCAATAAACACCATGTGCAGATCCTTCTTCCTCTCTCTGTATAGTTCCACCAACCTCCTAACAAGGTGTATAGCTCCTGTAGTTGAACGACCCGACATGAACCCAAACTGGTTGTCGGATATACACACTGTCATCCGCACCCTCGCTTCAAGCACCCTCTCCTACACTTTCATGGTATGACTAAGTAATTTGATACCCCTAAAATTGTTACAACTCTGGATATCACCTTTGTTCTTATACACTGGAACCACTGTACTCCAGCTCCACTCATCTGGCATCTTCTTCGCCTTAAAAATAACATTAAACAACCCAGTCAACCACTCCAAATGAATACATACAGCAGATACATTTGAATACATATATACATCTGAATACATAAAGTATATTAATTAAAAAAAATATATGAATACATTCATGGAGTACAGCGAGACAGTGAATACAATGAAATACATGAAATACAACGAGATAAATTGAAATACAATAAAAAAAGAGGTATCAGACTCTTCAAGGCAAAGCAGCTACTTCTTTTTTTTTCTTTTGCCATTTTATTTTCGCATTCCTTCACCTTGTCAAAATCTTCTTCTTATATTCTCGTAGAATGAATTTGAATTAGTTGGACCGTGAATTTCGAATAACGAGTAGTTAAGCAAAAAAAAAAATCACTTCTCTACTTTCCATTCAAATGGCGTAAAAGATATTGGATCTTAGAGTTTTTCAACTTCAACTATTTTTGATCGTCACGTTTGGAAACCAAATGGTTTTCTAATGTAATCATCACTTCAGAAAAAGAAGAAGGTATCGTCCGCCGGAGGAGGGGGTTAGGCGTGACACAATAAGGAAGAGGGAAAGTGGTCGCCGGCCGGATCTGTCGTTGGCCGAACACAGCCCCTGCTAGGGTTTCTAAAAGTAGGGGAGGAAAAAACCGGGGGAAAAAAAAAGAGGAAAGAGAAAGGAGGAGAGAGGAAAGAGAGAGGGAGAGAGAAAAATAATACACAACATATTTAATGGCTTAAAGGTTGGAAGTGACCAAAAATAGATATTTTACTATAAAAACTTAAAAAGGTAGCTATAGGAGATAATTTTTTAAAAGGAGGTATTTATTTATTATAAATAAGATATTAACCTTTGCTATATGAGGTAAAATTTTCATATTTTATCTATTGCGAGGAGAGGCGAAAGCCCTGAGGTGTGGGGTGCAAGCCCCATGAATATATAAAGTTCAAAGAATAAAAATAAAAATAATATAATGTTATTGTTTAGAAACCTAAAACTGGATAACCAGTCACAAATACCAATTATATAATACAATAGTCTAATAGAGCCATCAAAATAATTTCTAAACTAGAGCAATACCAAAAGATATTCTGAAATAAAGAAAAAAACTAACTTGAAACGAATAATAAGGAATTCAATAGAAAAAGATTTAAAAATAAAGCATAAAGAAGAAAAATACAAGTGCGAAAGCAAAGTAAAAATTGAAGTACAAAATTCTTTGCTTTATAGTTTGCAACTCAATAGTAAATTATGATATTAGAATGAAAAATTAGACAAAATCTTTGGCTTTTGAGAGTTTTAGTTTGAAATTTATTAGAAATAATATTTGTCTATTTAAGTTTTAAAAAAAATTATTAGGCAATTTTAGCTCAAAATTAAAAATGTTCACGGGCTAATGCCCCAAATGAACTCCCAGAATATTGGGACTTATGCCCACGCGAACGCCAAAAATATTGGGGCTTACGCCCCACAGTACTTATGCCCTGCCAATGCACCTAGGTGCATTTTTGGATGCCTTGCCCTAGGGCTCGACTTGGAGCTCGCCCAAAAAACGCCGTTGAATACACTGTGTCACAATATAAAGTAGATGGTCATCCTTCATTTTATCGGTTTGGTGTACAGAGGAACATAGACTGCACTTAGGGGTGTCAAATTAGCTAGTTAGATTGATTTTGGGCGGGTCAAAATAGGCTGAGTTAATAAATGGGCAGGTCAATGATTCACCCAAAAGTTACTAGGTTTGAGATGAGTTGCATCAAGATGGGTTAAAATTTGGGTCGTAGCCCAACGCGCCCAACTCTTACCAAGTTTTAATTAATGTGTATTATTTTCTTATGAATTGATTAATCATCATATAAGATTTTTTTTCTTTTGTTATGGGCAGATATAACATGTCAAGAAAAAAGAATTATTTTAAAGATATTTTAGCAAATTTACCCATGGATCAATTTGAGCTAAAAATCAGTCCAACATTAAATGTGCGGAGATGGGTTAAACCAAAGTAGGCTGAGTTCAACAAATGGACGGGTCAATAACCGGCTCAACCTTAGGGGGATTGAGCGAGTTAAATAGACTTGGGCTCAAATTGTTGCCCCTAACTGCACCCATTGGTGTGTGGCCGGTGTTGCTAATACTTGGAATCTGCTCTTAAGTGCAGTTCTTCATCAATTATAGATCACCACCATTTAAAGGAATACCAATCCTCTTCTTATCTTTTTTTTTTGGTGATAAAGCATAGATGTAGTGTAAAAAGAAAAATATGTATTTCGACAAAGGTTATATTGTTAGATCTGATTTTAATTATGAAAATAATATATTTATTCTTTGTATAGGAACTCATGGACAACATTCAAGATTGAAGGACTCAATCAGAAAAGATCATAAAGAGCATACAAGATTGACGGAATCCATCAGAGAGAATTAAGGAGGGCATCCAAGATTAAAGGAGTCAATGATACTGACGGACTCAATCAAGGCTATACTGAAGGAATTAAATCAATCAAGAGTATCGAAAATCTTGTAAAATAATCAATCAAGGATACCAAATCTGGAAGGATATCCAGCTCTATCATGGGAAGTCACTAAAGCCTCTCGTCAAGCCATAGCCGTTGCTGAATAACCTTGTTCTTGGAAAGAATCAATCTCTTTCCAAGGATCAAATCTCTTGGGTTGGCAAATCTCTCCAGAAATCAAGCCTCTCTCAAAGTATTTAAACTTGTATCTGTACCTTAGCACCACATACTTTGATCGAACCAAATACCCTCTCTTTGTTCTACTACAAACAAATATTGTAGCTCTACTAGATCTACTGTGTAACAAGTTAGAGAAGAAAGAGAGAACAACACTGATGAGGCATTGTTATCAAAGAGAAACGAGTGATATAGGAACTAAGCTATTGGTGTAGATCACACCAATCACTGTGTACTCGAGAAACTCATTCACAGAAAGAGAACTCCCTTGCAACCCAAGGGGACTGGACTAGGATTCACATTGAATCCGAACCAGTATAAAAATTCCGGTGTCTTTAATTCCTGCACTTAATTTCTGCATCTTAAATTCTGTTCTTACTGCTATTAATTCATTATATCTAGTCGACTCATTAGAAAACTAGTCAACTGCTAGCAATTAATTTAAAAAATAAATAATTCACTCCCCTCTTGTACTTTCATATGTATGTTCCAATGACCTTCCTTTTATATTTTCATAAATACTGAGTTATGGGAAACTATTCTTAAATAGTGAAAAGGGTCTAATGTTGGATACTTGCAAATTTAAACTAGAAACACTGTACTTTCGGAGCTGCTAATAATTTTTCTTTTAGTTATGTTGAAAGAGGAAAAAATTTCGACTATTTGGATGGAAATGCTTAGAAGCTCTAAACCATGGAGAGATCCCTTTGCATGAACTAGGTTGAATAAAGATAGGAGAAGAAAGTAACTCATATTTACTAGCAATAATTAGAATATATATTATTAGTATTGCGAATCAATTAATGACAGTGAAAAGTTTTCTAATAAAGTCGTCAGTATCCATTGAATAGATAGAACACAAATGAATAAGTTGGAAATAGCATGTGAATAGCCAAGAGTAGAAATTAAGGATTTCAATAAGCTACCAATTCATAAGAACATAAAAATGGACACATGCATGTAATTCATTTCAAAAAATAATTTAATGCATTTCATCTTCACCTATATATTATACACATACAAAAGAAAACAAACCTCCTCCATTTTACTGCATCAAATATTGATGCTATAAAAAAGACTTAGGAGTTTTCTAATGGCTGTTTGTTATTCTGTATCTGCCATTGCTATTATATCAACATTTTTAACTATCTTTTCACTTTCTCTTTTCTTGAATTCGAATACCAAGATCTTCAATGAGGTAAGCTCATTAGGAAAAAACGAATGTGATATTTACAAAGGGAGTTGGGTTTTTGATCACTCATATCCCCTCTATAATTCATCCACGTGTCCCTTCATTGGGGACACAAGGGATTGCCAAAA
Organism: Nicotiana attenuata; assembly: GCF_001879085.1. Lineage (NCBI taxonomy): Eukaryota > Viridiplantae > Streptophyta > Magnoliopsida > Solanales > Solanaceae > Nicotiana > Nicotiana attenuata. The sequence goes on along the minus strand of NW_017671462.1, from coordinate 183,724 downwards.
GAATGGACGATTAGATAACGAATATTTAAAATATAGATGGCAGCCCTATGGATGTAATTTGCCAAGGTATAAGTTTGTTTATCCTTTAATTAGTCACTAAAAGAGTTTGAGTTCGATCGATATTCTTCAATTAATATTTGATCTTTTTTGTTTTCCCTTGTAGATTTAATGGAACCGAATTATTGTTAAAATACAAAGGGAAACGCATCATGTTTGTTGGAGATTCACTAGGTCAAAATCAGTGGTATTCCCTTGCTTGTATGCTTCATGTATCACAACCACAAGCCAAGTATATCGTTGATAGAAATGGAAGGCATTATTCATTCACCATCCCGGTAAGCCACATTATTTTGAGTTTAAATTTTATTATACCAACATTATTGCAAATAATATTTTATTCAATCAGATTACCTAAAAGATAATTACAAATAAGTTCAAAAATAGTATGATTAATTAGTAACCTGAAAATAAGACATGTTACATGTTATACAATAGAATAGAATATATTGGTAGCGTAAAGGTTCTGTACGATGTTAGTTTATACAAGTTAAATTCGTATTTTTCCCTGTTTCATTCATTTTTGTCACAAAATCTCAAGCAAACAGCTGACAATTTTTTGTCAAGGTAGACAAAAGAAAAAAAAAAGGTTTTGTCGAAAGTTGTTGTTGTTTTTTTTTTTTTTTTAATTTTTCTCCACCGAGACATGCATGATTTTTATGAATATATGAGTTGATTTTAAGGTATTGGTGAAATTGTAGGAATACAATATTTGGTTACTGAATCTTGGGAATCCTCTCATTGTTGACATTGCCACGAATAAAGGCTTAAGAGTACTGAATATTGATTCCATAAGTTCGGGAAATGTTTGGAAACAAATGGATGTGTTGATATTTGATACATGGCACTGGTGGAATCGCACAGGGACTAGACAAACGTGAGATACATTTTTCAACATTCTTTTTATATTTAATATGTTTATGGACTACTAATTATTAATTCATAATTAATGCAGTTGGAATATAATTCAAGAAGGGAATAGAACTTACAAAGATATGGACAGATTGGAGCTTTACAAGAAAGCAATAAATACATGGGCAAGATGGGCTGATTCTAATCTTAACTCCACAAAAACAAGAGTCTTTTTTCAAGGAGTTTCTCCTGACCACAAGGAGTAACTTTCATTTTCCTCTTTAACAAGTTTGTTATTTTCTTTAATGTATATATAGTAATTAATATTTTGAAATTAAAATCTTTTATTTATTATGCAGATGTAAAGGAAAAACAAGACCACTGCAAAGTATAGGAAGTTTATATCCAGGAGAAATGGAACTGGAGAATGCTTTGAAAACAATGTCAAACTCATTTGTTCGTTTGATCAACATAACGAGATTGTCACAGTACAGAGCAGATGGTCACCAATCCGTCTATAGTTATAATCATATGGACTGCCTCCACTGGTGTCTACCTGGGGTCCCTGATACTTGGAATTTATTCCTTTACCACCTTCTTATTTCATAGTTTTAGCATATTTGTCTTTGATTTAATATATTTTTATTTAAACTTTGCTTGGAAAATTACACGAAATTATAGTCCCATTAAACGTGGGAAATAAATTTTGGCGATTCTGAGTATCTTTTCGTCTAACTTTTCTACTACCTCTAAGAGGAAGAGCAAGTTGAACTGATACTTAATGATCTTATTATTACATTCAAGACTCTACCTCTTACTTTTGATGAAATTTAGCCAGCTATAGCAAGGACTATATGTATGATCGATTATTATATGCAGCGGACGCAATTCCAGTATCAAAATCACATGTAATCTAGACAACTAGTATAAACGGGATTTCACGAGTTACCTCTTGAAGCGTGAACAAAGCTCCTCTATTACGTGAGCCTCTATTTCCACAGCAACTCAATGAAATCACCATCATCAACACGATCATGATTCCCGAATGTTCCACGGTCTTGTCTAAGGAAAAGGGGCTGAAATTCGGCCACCATGTGCTTTCCTCTCTAGGTGGAAACCTTATGTATTTATAGCACAACTTTTTCAAAACCTGTTGGGTTTTCTTTTCCACCAGAAAAATGATTCCTTTATTTCCTCTTATTTAGGCACAGTAGGGACCACATAATTTAATTAACAAGGCTCCAATCATGGAATTAATTTCTAATTTTCGAAATTAATATCCACCATAATTAATTACGAATTATTCCACTAGAAATTCGTAATTGCACTCCTTATTCAATTTCAAAATTAATCCACTAAATCTTATTTAACTCCCCTTGTTAAGATTTAGATACCTATCAATTAAATTAAATTACTGCCGATTTAATTTATTAATTAGTTTCTTTAGACTTTTGTTTAACTTATTTCATATGTCGGATACGAAATTCACCGGCTGGGTTTACACATGAAAACTTATAAGCTTTCATAAAGGTGTATCATCAATCTCTAAACTGAGATATGGATTCCATCAACTAACTATTACTTCGCCAATGCACATTATTGTTATCCAATTTACTAGGCATATTGACCCACGAAAGAATCTCGCATTTAATAAATTAAAATAATAATAATGCACACAGCTAATAATAATTATATCAAGATTAAGAGTATAAGTACATTTAATGGCTAGAGAGTTCATTTTATTAAGTCAGTATAAAATACTTATCTCTACTTGGTCCATTCAATACATACAAAATGTACTAGCACAAGAAGTTGGAATTAAACCATTCTCATAATTAAGATAAATTATATTTAATCTTGTGTTACAATCATTCTTGATGGTTTGTCCAATTCCATCATTAGTTTTTGAACTCAAACTTTTTAGTTATAAGAACCAATGATTTAATCTTCCGTGTATAAGCTAAACTCTATACACTAAATCATCTACTATATAAGCAAAAGACATAGATTAATATATGAGCTATTTATAACTTCATTAACATTGAATGAACAATTATATCATAATAGATTCTATATCTAAACCACATCCATCGTTAATAGTATATATCCCAACAATCTCCCACTTAGACTTTTAACCATGATAATTATTAGAATATACTATATCTAAACGCATGGTTAATAGCATATGCCCCAACAATCTTCCACTTAGACCCATAACCATGCTTCTACAACTTTCTCATGCATTCTTTTATATGACTATTAAACATCTTCACCAAGTAAGGTTTTGTTAAAGAATCTGGCCAAGTTATTTCTGATGCAATATTTGTCTAGTAGTACTTTGTCGTAACCATCTAGTTTGGTATTAAACTCTTTAGGGATCCTGTTACTGAAACTATCCCAAGAGTGTACACCAAACTATGATTTTCTTTAGCATTCTCCTACTACAACGAAGTACTACTAATATTACCTTTATTTTCTTACGACATTGAAATATTAGTGACTTCTTACTATAGTGTTTACCTTTCAAACATCACTCCCACTCGATAAAGGCATATTATGTCTATTAACGTTCTCCCACAACTCAAATGCAATGGAACGTCAATTTCGACTTGTGGGTTTTGATGTTCTTTAACGTCAATTGCCTTATTTTCTTTGGGACAATGAAATAAAACTCCATTCATTTTCTTGTATATTCAATAGACATGCACCTATCCATTCTTAGTTCCAACTTACATATCCGCTTTCCCTTTCAGCACATATGCAGGACAATCCTATATCTGAACATACCATGGACTGATCATACATTCAGTCCACAGTTCTATAGTTGTCCCAGGTAGTAACTTAGAAGGAACTAAATTCAGAATGTAACACGTCAATCTGAATAACACGTCATTAATCTATCCATGTCCAAAAGAGACTTATTTCTTCTTTCTACCACACCACTCTATTATTGTGACGGCCCGGCCAGTCGTCTCATGAGTTATCGCTCCGTTTCCTCCATTTCTGCTTCTTTATGTTTTGTTTATCTGTGTTTTGAGGTATCGGGTTGGTCGGATTGAATCCGAATGATTGTGGTAAAGTTGAGACACTTAGTCTCTTTTAAGAAGGCTTAAGTTGGAAAAGTTAACCGGATATTGACTTATGTGTTAGAGGGCTCGGATGTGAGTTCCGATGGTTCGGTTAGCTTCGGGAGGTGATTTGGGACTTAGGAGTGTGATCGGAATGGGTTTTGGAGGTTTGGAGTAGATTTAGGCTTGAATTGGCGGAGTTGATATTTTGGCAATTTTCGGTTGGTAGGCGAGATTTTGATATAGGGGTCGGAATGGAATTCCGAGAGTTGAAGTAGCTTCTTTATGTCATTTGGGATGTGTGTGCAAAATTTTAGGTCATTCGTACGTGGTTTGGTTGGATTTTTTGATCAAAAGCGGAATTTGGAAGATTTTAGAAACTTAGGCTTGAATCCGATGTGTTTTGGTTGATTTGATGTTGTTTGAGGTGTTTTGATTATTGGAACAAGTTTGAATAAGGTATTAGGATGTATTCGTGCCTTTGGTTGAGGTCCCAGGGGCCTCGAGTGAGTTTCGAGGGGTTGAACGGATCATTTTGGAGTTAAGAAAATTGCAGAAATTGCAGGTTCAGCTGTTGCAGGTTTTTACTCTCCGCGTTCGCGAGTGGACCTTCGCATTCGTGAAGAGTATGAGGAAGCCAGTGGAATTTTAGCCTTCGCGTTTGCGAGAAGGGCTTCGCATTCGCGGAGGGCTGGGAAGTGGTGCATCGCGTTCGCGAGAAGGGCTTCGCGATCACGTAGAGGAATTGGGTCAGATGGGTTTGAGGTCAACTTGTTCATCGCATTCGCAGGAGAGGGAGTGCGTTCGCGAAGAGTAAGTCTGAGGAACCATCGCGTTCGTGGTGGTCATGTCGCGTTCGCGTAAGAGGAAAGTTGGTCAAAGTAAATTTGTGCTTCGCGAACGTGAGTGTTTGACCGCGTTTGCGAAGAAGGAATTAAGGCCTAGGCAAAATATTTTAAGGGTAGTTTTGTCCGCGAAGGTGGGGTTTATTTCTTCCATTGTTGGTCGTTTTTGGAGCTTTTTGAAGGTGATTGAAGAGGGATTCAAGGGGAATCACTTTGAGGTAAGATTCTTGGACTTAAAACTCGATTATTATGTGAATTCCACCTAGTAAATCATGAAAATTAAGCCAAAAGGTGAAGAACTAGGGCTTGAAAATTTAGACTTTTGATTGGGGATTTGAAGGACCATTTGGGGTCAGATTTGAGAATTTTTGATATGTATGAACTCGTGAGAAGATAAGGAATCTATTGGTGTAAAAATTTTTGAATTTTGAGATGTGGGCTCGGGGGTCGGGTTTTGGTAATTTCGGGATTGTGCCCTTTATTGATTGTTTTCGCTTGGGCTTTGTTCCCTTGGCATATTTTGACGTCCTCATTCTGCTTTTGGACAGATTCGACGCACGTGGAGGCCGATTCGAGGGGCAAAGGCATCGCGAGCTAGAGAATTATCCGGTTCGAGGTGAGTAATGATTGTAAATGATGTTCTGAGGGTTTGAAACCCCGGATTGCATATCGTAGTGCTATGTTGAGGTGAGGCACACGCTTGATGACGAGCGTGGGGTCGTGCACTATTGGGGATTGTGACTTGGTCCGTCCTGATTGATGATTTTACCGCGTATTTGATTGAAAACTATTTACTATCATCATTATTTGGGCTGAATACCATATTTGGGCCTAGTGCCAACTATTTGAACTCTTCGGGGCTTTCCATTGATATTTCCTCACAGTTTTGACTTTATACTCGAACTCAGTCATGTTATTTTCCACTGTTTTTCATACTCAGCCATGTTTACTCAGTTTTAAGACTTAAATGATATTTTAAATGATGTTTGGGCTAAAAAATACCGTTTCACTATTGTGAGAAATTTTGACTGAGTAAGGCCAAGGGCCTATGTTGTGAGGAAACACTGATACTTATTTGAGGCCGAGGGCCTGAGATATGTACGCCACGAGGTGGCTTGATTGATATGAGGTCGAGGGCCTAGTTTTGATGGCACGAGAAGGCTTGTTATTTTGCTTAGGCCGTAAGGGGCCCCTCTAGGAGTCTGCACACCCCGAGTGAGCGCGGGTACCCATTGTGATGTGATATTGAGCCCGAGGGGCTGGTGTTATTCTAAGATGTTGCCCGAGGGGCGGATTTGTTGATACTGTGCCCGAGGGGCAAACGTCTATTTGTTTACCTTATCTTAACTATCTGTCAATTACTTGTTTATTGTTGAAAAAGGATTTTACTTGACTTTACACTAGTTTACTATTTTTAAATGGTTTTACTTCTTCATTATAGAATGTTTTGTGCCTTTCGTGTTTTCTTGCTTTCAGTCGTTATTTACATTTGTTACTCACTGAGTTGGAGTACTCACTTTACTCCCTGCACCCTGTGTGCAGATTCAGACGCATCTGGTCCCGCTCCCGAGTGCTGATTCATTCCAGCTTCAGGCGGATCTCGAGGAGTCTTTAGGTAGCTGTTGGCGTTCGTAGCCCGGAACTCCTCCCTATCTCGTTCCTTTTATATTCTTAATTCAGTACTAAACTCTGTAGTTATATTTGAGTATTCAGTGTTGTTAGATGTTCGTGACTTGTGACACCCCAGTATCGGACTGTGTATGGGCTGTATTCCGCATAATATACTATCTTTTGCTTAGACTTTGGCTTAATTACTCATGTTCGTATGTTTTTTTTAATGCTTAACTATTTAAAAAGGGTAAATTGGGTTTAATTGGCTGGCCTTGTCTTCACGAGAGGCGCTATCACGACCGGGTCCAGGTTAGGATCGTGACAATTATGGAGTTTACGGTGTAGTCAATTGAGATGTAATCCCTTATTTTTATAAGTAATAAAAGAAATCTTTAGAGAGGTGCTCACTACTACAATCAAATTGCAGTAACTTAATATATTTCCTTGGTGCTTCTCCGTTTCAAGTCTTAAAAATCTTGAATTACTTAATTCATTAAGACTTACAGTTCATCAAATAAATATATTAATATTCTGAGTAATCATTTATGAACATCACAAAAATACTCAAAACTATCTCTTACCAGTATATTCATTTAACCATACAAGTCAGAAGGGATTCATTCTAGCTTATCACTAGCTTTATTTCCTTTTGAAGGGAAACAACCTTTAGTCAAATTTCCTTCCAAACAGGATCTACAAGTTGGTAGTGCCTCTGCTTTCAATGAACCTTAAGGTCCATCCTTGACCAACTTGAAATCCTATCCAGATTAAAATGACTTAGACAAAAGTGCACATATAAGTTTTACTCAATTTTGAAGAACATATTCTCTTATGAGGTAGACTATTATTGTTCTGTTCAGGAGAGACATTAATATACAATAACAAGGTCATGCATTCATGTACCACAAGAGATAAAATGTTTATCAAGCTCAATAACTCAAGAGTTATTCGAAAAATAAAACAAATATCTATCACTTATTTTTCCCAGAAACCGGAATTAAATTCCTTCTAACAAAAGGTACATATATTGCATCCTTTAAATTAATGTCTTATCACTAAAAGAAAATTTTAACAAGTAATGTGACAAATTGCATAAAGTCATTGTGGAGTTGAGATAAAAACATTAAATAGATCATAATATGTCAAAACACTGAATAGTAAAATTCAGACTGCATTTAATATTTATATACATTCATGCATCTCGAATAATAAATTTTGATGGGAAAAGAATCATTCATGCAAAGTTGTGACGACCTGACCGGTCGTCTCATGAGTTACCGGTCTGTTTTCCCCATTTCTGCTTCTATTTGCTTTGTTCATCTGTGTTTTGAGGTATCGGGTTAGTCAGATTGAATCCAGAATGATTTTGATAAGGTTTGAGACACTTAGTCTCTTTTAAGAAGGCTTAAGTTGGAAAAGTCAACCGGATGTTGACTTATGTGTCAGAGGGCTCGGATGTGAGTTCCGATGGTTCGGCTAGCTTCGGGAGGTGATTTGTGACTTAGGAGTGTGATCGGAATGGGTTTTGGAGGTCCGAAGTAGAATTAGGCTTGAATCGGCGAAATTGATATTTTGGCGATTTCCGGTTGGTAGGTGAGATTTTTATCCGAGGGTCGGAATGGAATTCCGAGAGTTGCAGTAGCTTCGTTGTGTCATTTGGGATGTGTGTGCAAAATTTCAGGTCATTCGGACATGGTTTGGTTAGGTTTTTGATCGAATGCGTATTTCAGAAGATTTTTAGAAACTTAGGCTTGAATCCGATGTGTTTTGAGTAATTTGATGTTGTTTAAGATGTTTTGATGATTGGAACAAGTTTGAATAAGGTTTTAGGATGTGTTGGTGCTTTTGGTTAAGGTCCCGGGGGCCTCGGGTGAGTTTCGGGTGGTCAATCGGACCATTTTGGAGTTTGAGAAGTTGCAGATTTTGAAGTTCAGCTGTTGCAGAGATTTATACCTTCGCGTTCGCGAGTGGGCATCGCGTTCGTGTAGAAGGATTTGAGGAAGGCCAGAATTTAAGCCTTTGCGTGCGCGAGAGGGGCTTCGCATTCACGGAGGGATTGGGTAGAATTTAAGCCTTTGCGTGCGCGAGAGGGGCTTCGCATTCACGGAGGGATTGGGTAGTTGGTCACCGCGTTCGCGAGTTGGACCTCGCGTTCGCGTAGTGGAATTGTGTCAGCTGCGGTTTGAGGTCAAGTGTTCATCGCGCTCGCGTAAGGGTAAGCGCGTTCGCAAAGAGTGGTCTGAGCAAGGCATCGCGTTCGCGTTGGTCGTGTCACGTTCGCGTAGAGGAAAAAAGTGGTCAACGTAAGTTTGTGACTGGTGAACGCGAGGGTTTGACCGCGTTCGCGAAGAAGGGGGAGTCAGACCTAGGCAGAATGTTTTAAGTCATTTCAGTCGCGATTTTGGGTCATTTTTCCTCCATAGTTGGTCATTTTGGGAGCTTTTTTGAAGGAGAATAAAGAGGGATTCAAGGAGAAACGTTTGGAGGTAAGAATTTCGGACCTAAAACTCGATTCTATTGTAAAATCCACCTAGAAATTCATGGAAACTTGAACAAAAAATGGAAGAACTAGGGCTTGAAATTTTGGATCTTTGATTTGGGATTTGAGGGGTCATTTGGACTCCGATTTTGGTGTTCTTTATATGCATAGACTCGTGGGGAGATAAGGAATCCGTTGATGTGAAAATTTCTGAGTTTCGAGAAGTGGGCCCGGGGCTCGGGTTTTGCTAATTTCGGGATTTTTGATATTTTTCGATTGTTTTCGCTTGGGCTTTGTTCCCTTAGCATATAGTGACGTATTCGCTATGATTTTGACTAGATTCAACGTGAGTGGAGGCCGATTCGAGAGGCAAAGGCACCACGGAGTAGTATTTTCACCGGTTTGAGGTAAGTAACCATTGTAAATTTGGAACTGAGGGTATAAACCCCGGTATTTGACTTGATTTGATAAATGCGGTGATGCACATGCTAGGTGAAAGTGTGTGGGCGTGCACCGGTAGGGGATTGTGACTTGGTCCGCCCCGTAGCGACTATTGAGCCGCGTATTTTATTTGGAAATGTTATATTAATCTGGATTCTGGATCCTTATACTGTATTACGGGCTTTATGCCATGTTTGGGGCCTTGTGCCGATCTGTAGAAACCCTTAGGGGCATCTTATCTATTTTCCTCACTTTACTTGTTAAAAGCATAGCCTCAGTCATGTTTTTACCTGTTAAATGATTAAAACTGGTTTGATCATCCTACTCCTACTGTGAGGACTACTTGGGCTAAGTTCCCTAATTTCTGTTGTGATGCCCGAGAGGCTGTGAGGCTAATGACTGATGAGAGATTGAGAACCTTATGGTGAGGATATAATATGTCTATATTATGGATCGGGTTGCACGCCTCAGCAATACTTATATGGATCGGGCTGCACGCCGCAGCGATATATATATATTGGATCGGGCTGCACGCCGCAGCGATATGACGCTTGGGGTGTAGGAGCCCCTCTGGAGTCTGCACGCCCCCAGTGAGCGTAGTCGACTATAAATACATGGATCGGGCTGCGCGCCGCAGCGGTTATTATGATTTCTATTATTATGAGATAATACTGAGCCGAGTGCTGATAATGAGTATTGTGTGACTTGAGTTGAGCCACGTGTGACTGAGAGGCTGCCCGAGGGGCTATATTTCGAGTGGCTTCTTGCCTAAGGGGCCCTGTTATGATATTTCTACTGTTTTCACTCTTTTTATAAATAAGCCTCTGTTGGACATATTGTCAAGTAATTGATTTCAAGTGTTAAACTGAAAATGATGAGTTTATGAAATAACTAATTTTAGAATATATGTTTTGAGCTGCTCGTCACTGCTTTCAGTCCATTATTTACTTTAGTTACTTACTGGGTTGGAGTACTCACTTTACTCCCTGCACCTTGTGTGCAGATACAGGTACCCGAGAGGCCGACTGAGAGCTTTCGGCTGTTTTTCCAGCACTTGCCGGGGATTTCGAGGTAGCTGCATGGCGTCCGCGGCCCCGATTTCTCCCTTCTATCCTATTACTTTTTCGCATTTCTAGACTATCTATGTAGTAGGTTGTTCAGACTTGTATTAGAGGCTCTAGACTCATGACACCAGATCAGTGTGGGCTGTGTAGTTTCTACGTCTTGTTGATTTCCGCATATGTTTCCTGTTGTTTTAAACACTTATTATGATAATTGGTATTTAAACCGTGTTAGCAAATGACTTATTAAATGAATATGGGTTGTGGTTTGATAGTTGGTCTGGCTTGCCTAGTAATGGGATAGGCGCCATCACGACCGGTAGTTTGGGCCGTGACAAGTTGGTATTAGAGCCTAGGTTACATAGGTCTCGTGAGTCATGAGCCGGTTTAGTAGAGTCTCGCGGATCGGTACGGAGACGTCTGTATTTATGCTCGAGAGGCTGCAGAACCTTTTGGAAACTTCACACTCTTGAAAATTCTTATTGTGCGAGTTTGTTGATCCGAGTACTAAACTTCTGTTGTTCTATTCTCTCACAGATGGTGAGGACACGCGCTACTAGACTGGGTGGACGACCACCAGTGCCACCAGCTGTGGCCACCAGAGGCCGAGGACGCGGGCGTGGTCGCGGTAGGGGCAGAGCAGCGGGGGCAGCACCTGCAGATCTACCAGCTACCCCAATTCAGGACCAAGTCCCCGTTGTGGACACTGCAGCAGCACCAGTTCAGGCACCAGCTGTGCCTGTGATCCCAGGCCTTCAGGAGGCTCTAGCTCAGATATTATCAGTGTGTACCGGTTTGGCTCAGGCTGTCTCAGCTACTATGGCCGCAGCTACTCCACAGACCGGGGGAGGTATTCATACCCCCGTTGCTCGCACACCTGATCAGGTTGTGCAGGGACTCCAGACACCGGGGGCACCTCCAGCCGAGCCGGTTGCACCAGCTCAGGAGTTTGTAGTGCCAGTGATGCCGGATGATGAGCAGCATCGACTTGAGAGGTTTTGGTAGACTCCAGCCTCCGACATTTAGCGGTGCAGAGGGCGAGGATGCCCAGGGATTTTTGGATAAGTGCCAGATGATGCTTCGTACAGCAGGGATTCTAGAGACCAGTAGCGTGGCATTTACCATCTTTCAGTTTTTCGGGGCTGCCTTCACTTGGTGGGAGGCATATGAGAGGTGTAGGCCTGCTGGAGTAGCGCCCCTTACATGGCAGCGGTTCTCTATTCTCTTTCGAGAGAAGTATATACCACAGTCACGACGAGATGAGTTGCGTAGGCAGTTTGAGCATCTGCGTCAAGGGGAGATAATGGTGACGCAGTATGAGATGCGATTCTCTGAGTTAGCCCGACATGCAGTTTGGTTGGTTCCCACCGATCGAGAGAGGATCAGGAGGTTTGTTGATGGCCTCACATATTAGCTCCGTATTCTCATGACCGGAGAGAGGGTGACGGGTGGTACCTTCGAGGAGGTTGTGGATATTGCCAGAGAGATTGAGTCTGTCCATCACCAGGAGCAAGAGGAGAGGGAGGCTAAGAGGCCTCGAGGATCTGGCAGCTACAGTGGTGCTCCTTCGAGCGGCCAGTTTCAGCACGGCAGGGGCCGATAGTTCCGACATGGACAGTCTGATCCCTCAGGTTATCTTGGAGCTTCATCACGTCATGGTTCCCACAGTTCGCACCAGGGCCATTCATCACTTAGTGCCCTTCCAGCTCAAAGCTCATCCCGTGCTTCATCCGTTCAGGGCTCTTCTATGCCGAGTTCATCTGCTGGTCACTCTGGTGCGAGGGGTTCCCTTCAGTCCCCATCTCCAGCGCGGGGGAGTTGCTATGAGTGCGGGGAGTTTGGACATATGAGGAGGTAGTGTCCCGCCATGTTGCTAGTTCATCCCAGCAGAGGGGCCAGTCATCTGCTTCAGCTCCAGCTGCTCCACCACCACCCGCCCAGCCAGCTAGGGGTGGGGATCAGTCAACCAGGGGTCGCCCCAGAGGGGGAGGTCGATTAGGGGGCGGTCAGGCCCGTTTTTATGCTATGCCAGGCAGATCCGATGCCATTGCCTCTGATGCTGTCATTTCAGGTATTATTTCAGTCTGCCACAGAGTTGCCTCTGTATTATTTGATCCTGGTCCCACCTATTCTTATGTATCATCATACTTTGCTCGCTATTTGGGTACTCCTCGTGAGTTTCTTGCCTTACCTGTTCTTGTATCTACCCAGTAGGCGACACTGTTATTGTAGACCGTGTGTACCGATCGTGCGTAGTAATTATTGGGGGTCTGGAGACCAGAGTTGATCTTTTATTATTGAGCATGGTGAATTTCGATGACATTCTGGGCATGGATTGGCTATCTCCGTGCCGCGCTATTCTAGACTGTCATGCTAAGACAGTCGTATCGGCTATACCGGGCATGCCACGGATTGAGTGGCGAGGTGTGACTGATTACGTCCCTAGTAGAGTGATTTCTTTCTTGAAGGCCCAGCGTATGGTTGGGAAGAGTTGTCCTTCGTATCTTGCTTTTGTGAGGGATGTGGGAGCTGAGACTCCCAGTATTGATTCTGTTCCAGTTGTGAGGGATTTCCCTGATGTATTTCCTGCAGACCAGCTGGGCATGCCACCAAACAGGGATATTAATTTTGGTGTTGACCTAGTACCGGGCACTCAACCCATTTCTATTCCGCCATATCGTATGGCACCAGCGGAGCTAAAGGAGTTAAAGGAGCAGCTTTAGGAACTCCTAGATAAGGGGTTCATTCGGCCTAGTGTGTCACCTTGGGGTGCGCCAATTCTGTTTGTGAAGAAGAAGGATGGCACTATGAGAATGTGCATCGATTTTAGGCAATTGAACAAAGTAACAGTTAAGAACAAGTATCTTTTGCCTCGCATTGATGATTTATTCGACCAGCTTCAGGGAGCAAGGGTATTATCCAAGATTGATCTCCGTTTGGGTTATCACCAGCTAAAGATCAGAGATTCGGATATTCTTAAGACAACCTTCAGGACCAGATATGGTCACTATGAGTTCCTGGTTATGTCTTTTGGGCTGACTAATGCCCCAGCAGCGTTCATGCATCTGATGAACAGCGTGTTCCAGCCTTATCTTGATTCATTTGTTATATTTTTCATTGGTGATATCCTGGTATAATCGCGTAGTCAGGAGGAGCACGCGGAACATTTGAGGGTTGTGTTGCAGAGATTGAGGGAGGAGAAGCTTTATGCAAAGTTCTCCAAGTGTGAGTTTTGGCTCAGTTCAGTGGCATTCTTGGGACACGTGGTGTCCAGTGAGGGGATTCAGGTTGATCCAAAGAAGATAGAGGTGGTGCAGAGTTGGCCCATACCGTCCTCAGCTACTGAGATTCGTAGTTTTGTTTGTTTGGCAGGCTATTATCGCCGATTTGGTAAGGGATTCTCATCTATCGCATCGCACTCGACCAAGTTGACTCACAAGGGTGCTTCATTTGTATGGTCGGACGAGTGTGAGGAGAGCTTTTAAAAGCTCAAGACAGCTTTGACCACAGCTTCAGTGTAGGTTTTGCCATCAGCTTCAGGTTCATATACAGTGTATTGTGATGCTTCGAGAGTAGGGATTGGTTGTGTATTGATTCAGGAGGGTAGAGTTATTGCATATGCTTCTCGTTTGTTGAAGCCCCATGAGAAGAACTACCCTGTTCATGATTTAGAGTTGGCTGCCATAGTTCATGCATTGAAGATTTGGAGGCATTACTTGTATGGCGTGTCTTGTGAGGTATTCACTGATCATCACAGTCTTCAGCATCTGTTCAAGCAAAAGGATCATAATTTGAGACAGCGTAGATGGTTGGAGTTACTTAAGGATTATGACATCACTATATTGTACCATCAAGGGAAGGCCAACGTGGTGGCCGATGCCTTGAGCCGAAAAACAGTGAGTATGGGGAGTTTGGCATATATTCCAGTTGGGGAGAGACCTCTTGCAGTTGATGTTCGGGCCTTGGCCAATCGGTTCGTGAGGTTGGATATTTCTGAGCGCAGTCGGGTATTGGCCTGTGTGGTATCTCAGTCTTCCTCATATGAGCGCATCAGAGAGTGCCAGTACGATGATCCCCATTTGCTCGTCCTTAGAGATAGAGTTCAGCACGATAATGCCAGAGATGTGACCATTGGAGATGATGGGGTGTTGAGGATGCAGGGCTGAATTTGCGTGCCCAATGTGGATGGGCTGCGGGAGTTGATTCTGGAGGAGGCCCATAGCTCGCAGTATTCTATTCATCCATGAGCCGCGAAGATGTATCAGGATCTTAGACAGCACTACTGGTGGCGGAGAATGAAGAAAGATATTGTGGGATTTGTAGCTCGGTGTCTCAATTGTCAGCAGGTGAAATATGAGCATCAGAGACCGGGTGGCTTGCTTCAGCAGATGGTTATTCCTGAGTGGAAGTGGGAGAGGATCACTATGGATTTTGTAGTTGGACTCCCTCGGACTTTGAAGAAGTTCGATGCTATTTGGGTGATTGTGGATAGGCTGACCAAATCCGCGTACTTCATTCCTATCTGTACTACTTATTCTTCGGAGTGGCTGGCAGAGATATATATTCGGGAGATTGTTCGGTTGCATGGTGTCCCAGTGTCCATCATTTCAGATCGGGGCATTCAGTTTACTTCCCAATTTTGGAAGTCTGTTCAGCGAGAGTTGGGTACTCAGGTGTAGTTGAGCACAGCTTTTCACCCTCAGACGGACGGGCAGTCTGAGCGCACCATTCAGATAGTGGAGGATATGCTACACGCCTGTGTTATTGATTTCGGAGAGTCATGGGATCAGTTTCTACCACTTGCAGAGTTCGCTTACAACAACAACTACCAGTCGAGTATCCAGATGGCTCCATATGAGGCTTTGTATGGGAGGCGGTGTAGATCTCTAGTTGGTTAGTTGGAGCCTGGTGAGGTTAGGCTATTGGGGACAGATTTGGTTCAGGATGCCTTAGATAAGGTGAAGGTAATACAGGAGAGACTCCGTACAGCGCAGTCGAGGTAGAAGAGTTATCCGACAGGAAGGTTCGAGATATGTCTTACATGGTTGGTGAGAAGGTCCTGTTGAAGGTCTCGCCCACGAAGGGTGTTATGAGATTCGGAAAGTAAGGGAAGTTGAGTCCGCGGTTCATTGGGCCTTTTGAGGTATTTCGGAGGATTGGGTAGGTGGCTTATGAGCTTGCTTTGCCACCCAGCATGTCGAGTGTGCATCCAGTTTTCAATGTTTCTATGCTCCGGAAGTATATTGGAGATCCGTCTCATGTTCTGGATTTCAGCACGGTTGAGTTGGAAGATGATTTGACTTATGATGTGGAGCCAGCAACCATTTTGGAGCGTCAGGTTCGGAAGTTGAGGTCAAAAGATATAGCTTCAGTGAAAGTATAGTGGAGAGGTCGGCCCGTGGAGGAGGCTACCTGGGAGACCGAGCGGGAGATGCGGAGCAGATATCCTCACCTGTTTGAGGCTTCAGATATGTTTCTTGACTCGTTCTCGGACGAACATTTATTTAAGTTGGGGAGGATGTGACGACCCGGCCGGTCGTCTCATTATTTACCGGTCTGTTTCCCCTATTTCTGCTTCTATTTGCTTTGTTCATCTGTGTTTTGAGGTATCGGGTTAGTCGGATTGAATCCAGAATGATTTTGATAAGGTTTGAGACACTTAGTCTCTTTTAAGAAGGCTTTAGTTGAAAAAGTCAACCAGATGTTGACTTATGTGTTAGAGGGCTCGGATGTGAGTTCCGATGGTTCGGTTAGCTTCGTGAGGTGATTTGTGACTTAGGAGTGTGACCGGAAAGGGTTTTGGAGGTCCAAATTAGAATTAGGCTTGAATTGGCGAAATTGATATTTTGGCGATTTCTGGTTTGTAGGTGAGATTTTTTATCCGGGGGTCTGAATGGAATTTCGAGAGTTGCAGTAGCTTCGTTATGTCATTTGGGATGTGTGTGCAAAATTTCAGGTCATTCGGACGTGGTTTGGTTGGGTTTTTAATCGAAAGCATATTTCGGAAGATTTTTAGAAACTTAGGCTCGAATCCAATGTGTTTTGAGTAATTTGATGTTGTTTGAGGTGTTTTGATGATTGGAACAAGTTCGAATAAGGTTTTAGGATGTGTTGATGCTTTTGGTTGAGGTCCCGGGGGCCTCGGGTGAGTTTCGGGCGGTCAATCGGATGGAGTTTGAGAAGTTGCAGATTTTGAAGTTCAGCTGTTGCAGAGATTTATACCTTCGCGTTCGCGAGTGGGCATCGCGTTCGTGTAGAAGGATTTGAGGAAGGCCAGAATTTAAGCCTTCGCATTCGCGAGAGGGGCTTCGCATTCGCGGAGGGATTGGGTAGTTGGTCACTGCGTTCGCGAGTTGGACCTCGCGTTCGCGTAGAGGAATTGGGTCAGCTGCGGTTTAAGGTAAAGTGTTCATCGCGTTCGCGTAAGGGTAAGCGCGTTCGTGAAGAGTGGTCTGAGCAAGGCATCGCGTTCGCGTTGGTCGTGTCGCATTCGCGTAGAGGAAAAAAGTGGTCAACGTAAGTTTGTGCTTCGTGAACGCGAGGATTTGACCGCGTTCGCGAAGAAGGGGGAGTCAGACCTAGGCAAAATGTTTTAAGTCATTTCAGTCGCGATTTTGGGTCATTTTTCCTCCATAGTTGGTCATTTTGGGAGATTTTTGAAGGAGAGTAAAGAGGGATTCAAGGAGAAACGTTTGGACGTAAGAATTTCGGACCTAAAACTCGATTTTCTATTGTGAAATCCACCTAGAAATTCATGGAAACTTGAACAAAAAATGGAAGAACTAGGGCTTGAAATTTTGGATCTTTGATTTGGGATTTGAGGGGTCATTTGGACTCCGATTTTGGTGTTCTTTATATGCATAGACTCGTGGGGAGATAAGGCATCCGTTGATGTGAAAATTTCTGAGTTTCGAGAAGTGGGCCCGGGGCTCGGGTTTTGCTAATTTCGCAATTTTTGATATTTTTCGATTTTCGCTTGGGCTTTGTTCCCTTAGCATATTGTGATGTATTCGCTCTGATTCTGACGAGATTCGACGCGAGTGGAGGCCGATTCGAGAGGCAAAGGCGCCGCGGAGTAGTGTTTTCATCGGTTTGAGGTAAGTAACCATTGTAAATTTGGAACTAAGGGTATAAACCCCGGTATTTGACTTGATTTGATAAATGCCAAATTTCAGATCAACCGGAGATCAACCAGTGAGTATTGTCCACTGGGTTATTTCTGATAAACCTACCAAATTTCAGATCAACCGGAGATCGTTAAAATCACAATCTCCAAAAATTGCGACCAAATTTGGAATATTACAATTTTAAGCATTTTTTTAAGAATATAAAATATGACCTAAATTCTTATCATATACCAATTCATGTCAAATCAACATGTGTTATCATGTTCTAGATTAGACATAAATAAAATGATAGAAGGAATGGCTTTTCGTATGTAAATCACATTTTAATTCGTCAAACCTCAAAAAAACTCATCTAAACGATCCCGAATCGTCAAAATACGATATGATTAACTGCACAGCAGTGAGTTCTTCTTAACTAATTGTTTCGGATGATCCTACTGAATTTCAGTTCATTCAGAGATCGTGAAATTCACGATCGCCAAAAACTAGACCAAATTCAAATAAATTATTTTTGGCGTATTTAGGATTAAATCCATGTGATTTTCATTCTTTCTATATATCATATCAAGTTAAATCATCATGCTTAATATTTAACACAAACATAGCCTGTCGCGCCCCCTTTTTCCCCTCCTCGCGGGGAGAAGTCCGGGTTTCGACATTTCATGGGGGAACCGACTCGTTTTCTTTTGGGAATTGGGTATTTGAAGAGTCGCCACCTAACGGATTATGGTGCGTTAGGGAACCTAGAGTGATTAACACTTAGACTAGTCTGCATTACCAGAGATTTAGGGTAAGGGCTCGAAATAACCATGAGGGGAAGGTGTTAGCCACCCCTCTCTGTCCACAATGCTGGGTCCCAGCCGAACTTAAACTTATGAATTAGTCCATTAACAAACAAGTAGTTGAAACAAATAATTTTAAGTAAAGCATGTTGGACGTTGTATAACTCAAATAATAAGACAAAGATTTTGGACAAGTTGTGCGTAAAAAAGGAAAGTAAAGTTTTCAAGGAAAAGGGATGTAGGGAAAGAGGGGTCCTAGGTTGGTTAGCCTACAGGATCACATCAGTTACCAGAATTATTAAAACAGTTTAGAAGTTATTTTACCTAAAGCATGTTGTTCTAAGTGTTGCAAAGATACATGGATTACGACCAATTTTACTTAAACAGGATAAATGTGACATTGTTTTACATCTTTTATAACCAGTAGTTTAAACTAGGTGTGACCAAGCGAGTATGAACGAGATCCTAAAACAGGGTATCTAACATGCACAAATAAAATGCAGAACGATTTCAAGATATGCAGAATTCCTAAAGCATGATTTCTACACGCCCAGAAAGTTACAACATGATTTCAGGATGTGCAGTAGTAGCAGTTTTATTTTAATGCTGTTATTTAACCTAGAAGCAGGATTTCTAAGTGATAAATAAGGTCAAATGAGCTGCTGAAGAAGTAAACCTAAAACATTATATCTACTGCATGACATGCTTTGAATGTGTTGGTACTAGACATGGATTCTGATACGCATATAGGAAATGTAAACCTAAGGCATGGTTTCTACCCATTGATATTGATAACATATATAACTACCCTCCCATTTTCACTAGCCAGCCCCAATATTTGTTTATAGAGAATATTACAAACCAACATTGAAATGAATTACATAGAAAAATAAGAAGCTACACTATAGGGATCCTGAAAACAGGCCCAGATTTCCAGAACTTCAAATGCCAAGATTGTTTCATAGCCTTTCTCATATCCGGGTGTGTCAGAGTTCCCTAAGGAGCTCAAGGGATCCCGGGCAGTGCTCACATCCAGATTTCACAACCATAACTGAGTAGTTGCAGTTTGAAAGAGCTAGCTCCAATGCACCCGAGTTCAAAGGGATCTCATAGGGATCCGTAAGAAGTCACACATTGGAGGGGCAATACTTAAGGACCTAAGAGTCGAGTGAGAGTGCTTGACATAGTTTTGAAAAGGTTTTAGCATAAAAGCGGCATAAAAGAGACTTAATTGAAATAGTTTTTTGATAAAACAATAGAGATAGTTTTGAAAAGAGAGTAGAGTAACAAGCAACAGTCCAAACACAGTACCCAAAACATGTTCATACATAACCAAGGAACATATGACCATGGCAAATTCAACAACCACAAATAGGGGGTAATGGGATTTGGGGCACATAGGTCACATGGTTGAACACATAGCACGCAGAAGTCTTTGGAATTGGTATAGATATGCTCAGAAACACCAATTAGACATAGTCACAAAATCAGCAATGCTCAAGGGGTTCGTATAGGATCAACATAATTTAAAATCAGTCCAAGAATCATATAACTTTAGGAGTGCAGACTACTTTACAAGGAGATTCACACCAGAAACCAGATAGAGAAAGATCACATGGAGACAGACCACATAAGAGGGGGGGGGGGGGGATAACATGTTCATTCAAATCCTAAGAAAGGGGAGTACATAACATGATAATAATGTAAACAGATCAACTACAGGTTTCACAACAAAACTATAAGTAAAAGCAGACCAGAAACAGGATGAATTGAACTAATAAAAGGACCATATTATTTTTGGAACTTGAATTGAAATCAGGACATACCAGTAAAGAAGGTAGTAAATATAAAGTGCGGAGCAAAAGAGTAGAGTAATTAGCCTTGGCTTGCAGCCGACTGACTTAGAACAATAGCAAATAACCAGAGAAAAGAGAGCAGAGGAGTGTTTTCTTTGTGAGAGAGTTTTTTGAACCAATGTGTTCGTGTGTTGTGTTAGTGAAAGAGCAGGGTATTTATAGTTTGACAACAGGCAGAAAATAAGGCCAAATTCAAAGTTCAGCAATAATTATGGAACAATGTACTAATTAGAATCAAATCAATGCGAATACTCCCTTAATTAAGGGGTAATTAACCAACGGTAATGGGCAAAAAATGTTTAAGGAAAGAAATCAAGTAAGGCATTAGGTATAAAATAGACAATTAGGGGTATATACATAAAGGTTTAATTAAGGAAGAAATTAGTAAAGAATCAGCAAATAACACGGTTAACCCAAATCTGGTAAGAAAACTAAATAAGGTTGCAGAATATGGAAATAATCGAGAATCCACATATAGAAAATCAGTGAAATAAGGACTCGGAATAATACTGAATTAAGGAGAATAACATAGCTTCCCATGAATAAACAAATAAGCCAAGTTTAAACAGGGAGAATCGAAAGTCTAAAGGAATGTTTTCAAATCAAGCCAAGAAACAGGGAACTCAGAATCAATCCAAGAGAGATTCATGGTCAATGCTTTAGCATATAAATAGAGTAAGACATGGATAATCAGAGATCGACACATAACTCCAGCAAACATGGAGGTTAAATAGTACTGATAGAAAGAGGCAAGTCTTGAACAGTCAAGATGAACACAAGTACATAGAGTTGATGTAAGTTAGGCTAAGAAACTCAGTGGGAACATATTCGAGGCAAGATAGTCACAGAAACTCAAACGAGAACCGGCCAGTCATGCTGATACACAGAAACAAACGAAAAGACCTAGAAGAATTAGGGCTTTCAACATAGACGAGTTAAAGATGTAATAAACTCATAGAATCAGTTAAAATAATGCAACAAATAGAAGTTTAAACACAAAGAAGCAGTTAAACAAGGTTTTAAAAAGAAGTTTCGAAAACCCTAGTTTTTTAGAAGCAGGTGAAAAACACTTAAAATCGATGATTCTTGTAAAGAATCTCAAGGACAGTGTAAAAAATTAAAGGAACAAACTCAAATCGTCTTAGATCTGTATAGATCTAGGAGGTATAGAAAAGAAGTTAAGGTTTCGAGAGAAATCCACATAGTGATGAAGAAGCCTGCTTAGAAACCAAAGGATCATAGCAAATATAGCATGATTTTGCCTGAAATCACACTGGAGTGGCCAAGAACAGACAAGTGATGAACCCTAGATGCAAGTCGCCACGGCCCCGGGCCCCTGAAGACCTTAGAGAAGGCAGGCATGGCTTGAGAGAGGCCATTGGAGGCTTAAGAGACGATTAGAGGTCACCAGAGATGACTGGAGATGGGAGGTCGGCGGTTGAAGGGCTAGGGTTAGGTTGAGAGTGTACTGAGAGTAGAGAGGATATTAGGGCGGTGGTATATGAAAAATGATTAGGGTTAAGGGTTGTTTAGAATTAAAAAGGAAAGAACCAACGAGGGCTGTTGATCTTTTAGATCAACGGCCAGGATCTGATGGGGCCTTGGGTCGGGTAGGTGTAATTAGGGCTTGGGTCGGGTATTTATAATCCGAAATTGGGCTGGGGTATTCGGTTTAATTGAGGCTATAATTGAAATATGATTTGGCTAAATTTTAAATAGCCAATTTAACCCTATACATTTTATAATAAATGATAAATGATATCTAAAAAATAATTTCGTGTACTAAAAATGATTTAAAATAGATATTTAACATTTTAAAAATAGAGAAGATCATTTTATGCATATAAAACGTAATTGTACATTAATAAGGCTAATATTGTAATTATATGCAAATTGACTTTTAAAATATAAATGCAATTTTAAAAAATGCACAAAAATATCTAGGCAATATTTTGGCATAAATATAGGATTTAGATGGTTAGATTGTCACAACAATAATTTGAAGGTAATTATTGGAAATTTTATAAATAAAAAGGAAGAAATAAATCAATTAAAACCTTCAAAATTATAGAAAAATTACAAAGACCTTGTGCTTGCTTATATATGCATAGATATGCTATTTTGAAAGTATTTATGCATATAAAAAATGTATAGGGAAAAATTGGGTATCACCAGCTGCCCCTCTTTTCCCGGAAAGGATGAAAGAGTTTTCGGGTAAAGACATGATGGCCAATTTTGACCGAGCGAAACGGTTTGAAAGATTAGGCCGCACCCTAGCTTCTGAGCTGCCTTCATATCCCTGTTTTTACAGGGATCACGCCATATGTAGTTTCGAATTCATCGGCGAAGTATACCAGTGAAGTCATCTCAAGAGCGGACGCAACATCGAGGGCCGGGTGAGTGAACGGTTTACGGGAAGGGTGAGGTTTGATATGGCTGGGAGAACTGGAGCGGGATCGATCCTGCTGGGATAGCCATTGCTCAGCAATGCAAGCGTATACTGCGCATAAATTTAAACATGATGCAAGTTCCCGTTGGACTATGAAAGTTGTCTTTGGACGGTTAGCGATGACGTCCTTAGTCCATGACATCCTGGGCCATGAATTGTTCAGTGAGAGATTCGCAGGCCATGAAATGATGTTCTCGGGCCATGAAGATGGTGCCTTTGAATGATCATATGCAAAATTGAGAGAGATCCTCAGGCCATGACATGGTGTCTTCCGGCTATGAGGATGATGCCTTTTAGACTATGACGCCTTTGGATAGATTGGCGATATTTCAGCCTATGATACGCAATAACATGATTTTAACAAGACAGGCTTAGTCTTGTGAACTTAGGGGCAGAGCTTAGCCTGATTGAAAGCAAATAAGTAGTACTAGAAATAGAGCAATATTTGTGCGAAAAGGGTCAGTGCTTAGTCCCATGCGAATGTGGAGGCAGAGATTAGCCTCATGCCGATATGGAGGCAAGGATTAGCCTCATGCAAGTATGAGGAGGCAAGGATTAACCTCATGCAAAAAGGGAGGCAGGGATTGGCCTTATGCATGATATGGAGGCAAGGGGTAGCCTTAAGCAAATAAGGAGGCAAGGATTAACTTCATACAAATGGGGAGGCAAGGATTAGCCTCATACAAGTAGGGAGGCAAGGATTAGCCTCATGCAAATGGGGAGGCAAGGATTAGCCTCATGCAAATAAGGAGGCAAGGATTAGCCTTATGCAAATGGAGAGGCAAGGATTAGCCTCATGCAAGTATGGAGGCAGGGATTAGCCTCATGCAAGTATGGAGGCAGGGATTAGCCTCATGCAAGTATGGATGCAACGATTAGCCTCATACAAATGGTGAGGCAAGGTTTAGCCTCATGCAAATAGGGAGGCAGGGATTAGCCTCATACAAGTATGGAGGAAGGGATTAGCCTCATGCAAATAGGGAGGCAAGGATTAGCCTCATGCAGATAGGGAGGCAAGGATTAGCCTCATGCAGATATGCGAGACAGGGTTTAGTCCCATGCAAAGAGGGAGTAGCAAATAAGAGTAGTGTATGTCTGAGATGGAGATATATTCAGTGTCTGATGTACTGATTGATAGTGAGCTTGTTACGTGTATATTTATGAGGATGTTACCATTGCGTCTGATGTGTCTGCACTCAAAGAAAAATTGTAAGTTTTGTGGGGGAGATTGGCTCGTGCTTCTATCTGTTGGCCTTGCTTTGCTCCGTTTAGGGGCCCTTTTGAGTTTCCCGGGTAACCTGACCATTACGGAAATAGAGTTTTCGAAAGTCGCAATTATTGATGAAAAATAGAGTTATTTAGAAACATATTGAAATATCAAGTAATTTAGATGAACTAGTGACTGTAACACATCTCAAAGGCATTAGAGCTCTCTCTTATATTGGAATTTTGAGGGTCCTCCTCAAAATTCCGCCCCAGTTTGGTAGATGATCTTTTTACCGTTTGCAGATAATAGGCCTTGCTGAACCTCTTCGGAATTTTGAGAATCGTTCTCAAAATTTTGCCCCAGTTTCTTAACTGATTTTTGAGCGTCTGATACATGTTAGCGTCGGCTGGACTTGCTCCAGAATTTGAGGGTCCTCCTCAAAATTCTGCCCCAGTTTCTGACCTTGGGGAAAATGGAAATTTTATTATGATATGACCGAACCCATAAGGCTGCCTACGTATCCCCTCTTAAATGGGAATAAGGTCAAGCGTAGTTCAATTGCATCAGATGCGGAAATGTAAATAATCTAAGCATAGTATCTCTTGATTGCGTCTGAATTGATTGGTTTCAGCCAGATTTCTCCATCCATTTCTGCAAGTACAAGTGCTCCTCCTCTCAGCACCCTGTGAACCATGTATGGGCCTTACCAATTGGGAGAGAATTTCCCTTTGGCTTCATCTTGATGTGGGAAGATCTTCTTCAGCACCAGTTGTCCTGGTGCAAATTCCCTTGGTTTGACCCTTTTGTTGAAAGCTCTGGACATTCTGTTCTGATAAAGTTGACTATGACATACTGCGTTTATCCTCTTTCCATCGATGATGGCCAGTTGTTCATAGCGACTTATAATCCATCTTGCATCGCTGCGTTCAGCTTCCTGTATGATTCTTAAAGAAAGAATCTCTACCTTAGCTGGGATGACAACTTCGGTACCGTAAACCAGCATGTAGGGAGTTTCCCTGGTTGATGTGCGAACTTTAGTACGGTATTCCTAGCTTCTCGTGCCATTATTTGTGGTTTCCTACCATCTTCCTTAGTATCTTCTTGATGTTTTTGTTGGCGGCTTCTATGACTCCATTCATCTGAGGTCTGTAGGCTGTGCAATTCCTGTGCTTGATTTTGAAAGTTTCACACATAGATTTCATTATGTCACTGTTGAGGTCGGCGGAATTATCAGTAACAATAGAATCAAGAACTCCAAATCGGCAAATAATACATTCTTTGACAAAGTCTGCGATGACTTTCTTTGTTACATCTTTGCAAGACGAAGCCTCTACCTATTTTGTGAAGTAATCAATGGCTACAAGAATAAACCTGTGTCTGTTTGAAGTAGTGGGCTTAATCGGACAAATAACATCCATCCCCCGGGCGGCGAATGGCCAAGGTGAGCTTGTTGCATTGAGCTCGTTCGGTGGTACTTTTATCATGTCGGCATGCACTTGACATTGAAAGCATTTGCGGACGTACTGAATGCAATCTGTCTCCATGGTCATCTAACAGTAACTTGCCCAGAGTATCTTCTTAGCCAAGACGAAACCGTTCATATAAGGGCCACAGGTCCCGGCATGCACATCCTCAAGTAGCTTAGAAGCTTCCTTCGCGTCGACATACCTTAGTAAACCCAAATCAGGAGTTCTTCTGTACAAGTTTCCTCTACTGTGAAAGAACTGATTCGACAATCTGCGGAGTGTGCGTTTCTGAGTGTGATTTGCATGCTCTAGGTATTCTACCTTCGATAAGTACTCCTTGATGTCATGGAAAAAAGGCTTTCCATCCAATTCTTCTTCAACATGAGCACAATATGCCGGCTGATTATAGATTTTCACCGGAATGGGATTAATGTAATTCTTATCTGGATGTTGTATCATAGATGATAAGGTGGCCAATGCATCGGCAAACTTATTCTAAATTCTGGGTATATGCCGAAACTCTATCTTGGTGAACCTCTTTCTCAATTCCTGCATATGGTGCAAATATGGCAATATCTTGGAATTCTTGGTGGCCCACTCTCCTTGTACTTGGTGCACGAGAAAATCCGAATCTCCGATCACCAGCAACTCTCAAATGTTCATGTCGATTGCCATGTTGAGTCCTAATATGCAGGCTTCATACTCTACCATGTTGTTAGTGCAGGGAAATCTAAGTCTAGCATATACTGGATAATGTTGACCTGTTTCTGATACCAAAACCGCTCCAATGCCCACTCCTTTGAAATTTGCGGCTCCATCCAAAAACATCCTCCAACCATTATATGCTTCAGCAATGTCTTCTCCTACGAATGATACCTCTTCGTCAGGAAAATACGTTTTCAAGGGTTCGTAGTCTCCTCCCACCGGATTCTCAGCAAGATGATCTGCCAATGCTTGTCCTTTGACCACCTTTTGAGTTAGGTAGACGATATCGAACTCACTCAACAGTATCTGCCATTTGGCCAACTTCCTGGTCGGCATGGGTTTCTGAAATATATACTTCAAAGGATCCATCCTGGATATGAGGTATGTGGTATAGGCACAGAAGTAACGCCTTAGCTTCTGGGCCGTCCAGGTCAAAGCACAACAAGTACGTTCCAATAAAGAGTACCGTGCTTCGTAAGGTATGAACTGCCTACTCAAGTAGTAGATGTCTTGCGCCTTTCTCCCTGTCTCGTCATGTTGTCCCAGAACACACCCGAAGGCTCCATCCAATATAGATGGATAGAGTAGTAAAGGTCGTCCTAGCTCTAGCGGGACCAGGACCAGTGGTGTGGACAGGTATTCCTTGATTTTATCAAAAGCTTTCTGACAATCCTCGGTCCAGCTCGTCTCGACATCTTTCCTCAACATCTTGAAGATGGGTTCACGTATGACTGTGGACTGTGCTATGAAGCGACTGATACAATTGAGATGCCCTAGGAAGCTCATCACGTCCTTTTTGCTCCTAGGCGGTGGTAACTCCTGAATAGCCTTGACTATAGACGGATCTAGCTCGATCCCTCGACGGCTGACAATGAACCCCAATAACTTTCCTGCGGGAACCCCGAATGCACACTTGGCGGGGTTTAGTTTCAAGTTGTACCTCCCGAGTCTATCGAAGAATTTTCTCAACTCTGCTATGTGGTCTACGGCCCTCTTGGATTTGATGATGACATCGTCCATATATACCTCTATCTCCTTGTGTATCATATCATGGAAGATGGTTTTCATGGCTCTCATGTAGGTATCCCCAGCATTCTTTAGACCGAATGGCATCATCTTGTAACACTACACCCCCCATGGTGTAATAAAGGCTGTTTTCTCTGCGTCCTCCTCGTCCATCCAAATCTAGTGATAACTCGTGAAGCAATCTACAAAAGATTGGAGTTCATGTTTGGCGCAATTATTGATCAGGATGTGTATGTTTGTCAGTGGAAAGTCGTCCTTAGGACTTGCTTTGTTTAAATCTCGATAGTCAACACATACTCTGACCTTTCCATCTTTCTTTGGAACTGGCACAACATTGGCTAACCAAGTCGGATACTCAACCACCCTGAGAACTTTGGCTTTGATCTGCTTGGTAACCTCCTCCTTGATTTTCAGGCTCATGTCTGGTTTGAACTTTTTGAGTTTTTGCTTCACCGTCAAGCACATTGGATTAGTAGGTAACTTGTGAGCCACTATGGACGTGCTCAAACCCGCATGGTGTGGCGGTCCAGTTTCTGAGAACAGCTCCTTTCTCCACAGCCTGAATAGTGAGGACTTCTTTCTCCTCCTCCTCAATTATCACACTGCAGTCCATGCTTCATCCTCCAAGAATAAATTCTTCAACCCCGCTAGTGCTTCCTCTTCTGCAGTCCCCCATATAGTATCAGCTTGGCGAAAAGCTTGTTCCAGAAGTGGCACTGGTTGCTCAAGAGGGTAATATGGTCCATGCCATGGAGGCGACCAATCAGTATACTCTTCCCATATGTATTGATATCCGAGCCCAAAGGTAGTACCATGACCCTTCAACTGTATCGGCTTAGTGATGCCTTGGAGATTCTTCCCAAGCCCTTTGCCGGGTTCATACTCGGACCATGCTAGTATGCTTTCTATTTTACTGCTCCACCATTTGTCTTTCTCGATGGCTTTAACTCGTTCAATGTGATGATAGATTTCCCCTCCTAGCCTTCTCCTATTTCCAATGACCGAGATGGTATGATTAGTGTAAATAGGGTTACTCCCATCTCCGTGAATGATCACTTCCTGATGATTCCATTCGAATTTCACGACCTGATGTAGTGTGGAAGGTACGAATCCAGCAGCATGGATCCATGGTCGGCCTAACAGAAGATTATATGAGGCTGGTATGTCGAGCACCTGAAACTCGACGTCGAACCAAGTTGGCCCATCTGCAAGCAAAGGTTGATTTCCCCGATCGTGGCCCTTTGAGACCTATCGAAAGCTTTCACATTCATGCTTCATATCCGTATGTCATGAAATCCTTTGTCCAATCTTTTCAAAGTGTCCAACAGACAAATATTGAGGCTCGAACCTCCATCAACCAAAACCCTGCCAATGAAGTAGTCTTCACATCGCACCGTAATGTGCAGTGCCCTGTTGTGATTCAGACCTTCAGGTGGCAACTCATCCTCATGGAAAGTGATTCTATGACTTTCTAATACCTGTCCTACCATATTAGACATCTCTCCTCTGGTGATGTTATTGGGCACATAGGCTTCGCTCAACACTTTCATCAAAGCATTTTTGTGTGCCTCTGAATTTTGCAATAGTGACAAGATGGATATCTGAGCTGGGGGTTTTATTCAGATGATCAATGAAGGAATACTCCTTTGCTTTCACTTTCCTTCAAAGGTCGTCTAGCCCTGTTTTAATGATGGGTTGCTTGGCGGTGGCATCCTTACTTAGTCCTCCCAGATGCTCAGGGGTATAGATTCTCCCGGTCCGGGTCATTCCTTCTGCGGCATTGGATTCCTCCATCTTTTCCTTTCCTTTGCATCTAGCTTCTGCAACATAGTCCCAAGGTATTGCTTTTGAGTGGAAAGGAGGTGTAGTTGCTACTGTCACTGTGAACAGTGTGACCACTTCTACTTCGAACGGAACAGGGGTGGCTGCGGGTGGAGCCACTTTTACCACGAATGGAACTGATGTGGCTACCTCAACCTCGACTGGTGATTGAGTCTGTACCACAATAGGGGTAAGTGTGACTGAAGGTTTGAAGTCATCACGTTCTCGAATAAGCCCAATTGACCCTTCAGGGTCCCATTCTTCATTTGTCTCTATCACATGTATTCCACCACCTCTATGATCAGGGAGAGGGTTGTTGCGAACATTGGGTGCGGCGTCTTTTGCCTGTATAACTTTGTTGTCAATTAGTGTTTGGATCTTGTCTTTTAATTCTCGACATTCGTCGGTAGTATGCCCCTTCATACCGGAATGGTACGCACAAGTTTTGTTAGGATTGACCCACTGGGATGGATTCTCTAATGCCACAGCGGGGATAGGAGTGACATAGCCCGCAGCTTTCAACCTCTCATACAACTGGTCGATAGGCTCAGCAATGGCGGTGTACTGTTTGGGTGGCTTGCGGTCATAATTGGGTCTTGGTCTTGGATAATTCTGGCGGGTTGGAGATGACTCAAAATGGGATGGTTGGGGGTTATAGGTGTGATAGATGGTAGCTGGTTGGGAATATCTGGGAGATGATGGTTGATATATGGGTGGTAGTGCTTGTTATGTAGATGAAGGTGTTTGACATGTAGGTGGAGGGGTTCGATAAGTAAGATGAGACTTCGGGCCCTAAGCCACCATTACTGCCCCAATGTCTTTCTTCTTTGATATGCCGCCTGTTTGCAATGCCTTATTTGTGGCCTGTAACGCCTCAAAATTCATTACCATCCCGCTCTTTATTCCTTCTTCAATTCTTTCCCCAAGTTTGATGATATCAGAGAATTGTGATTTTCGGTAACCATCAACCTTTTATAATATTGCGGATCTTGTGCTCTGACGAAGAACTTGTTCATCTGCTCATCGTCCAAGGATGGCCTGACTTTGGCCGCTTCCAACCTCCAGCGGGTAGCATGCTCGCAGAAAGTCTCAGTGGGTTTCTTCTTGAGATTCTAGATGTAGAAGACATCGGGTGCATTTTATGTGTTGAACCTGAATCGATCCATGAAATCTGATGCCATACCTACCCAATTGATCTATTTCTTGGTATCCTGGCTAATATACTAGGAGAAAGCATCAGCGGTAAGACTCCTCATGAAGAGTTTCATTCGGATCTTCTCGTCCTTTCTAACTCCGACAAGCTTGTCGCAATAGGTCCTTAGATGGACTTTAGGATCGCCTGTACCGTCAAACATCTCGAATTTGGGAGGTTTGTACCCCTCCGGTAGTTCTATATCTGGCTGTATGCATAGGTCTTCATAGTCAAACCCTTCTATTCCTTTGCCGCCTTCGACACCCTGAACCCGGCTTGTCAATTTCTTGAGTTTTTCGGCCATGTTTTTAATAAGTTGGTCTTTCTCTCAGGATTCTGGTGGATAGGAAGTGGGTAGAGTAGGGTGGGGTATGGTTTCCACATATATGGGGTTGTTCTGATGAGTGCCAGGAACTTGGGTATAGTGATGGTCATTGGTGGAGTTTTGGGGATCGGGAATGAGTGGTGGTATGTTTTGGGGAGTGTGGTAAGTGGTGGTTGGCGGGTAATGAATTGGTTGATGGTGTTGTTGCGGCGGAGATGGTAATGGGTTGAGATTTTGGGGTGGAGTTGCTTATTGATTTGGTGCTGGAGGATTTTGTGGGTGTTGGTTTGTGTGCTTTGAGGAGGTACTGTGTTCATAGTGTTCTGTTGGTTGACGTCGGGGACATTCAGGGTGAGTGACAGGTTTGCCAAGTTGCGAACCTGCTCAAGTTCTTCCTTGCAGTTCTAATATCTTTTGTTCTAGTCTTAAGACTAGATCATTTGGGGCCGGAGTACTAGGGCCATCGGAGGTTTCTGCATTCTAAATATTCTCCTTTCGGATACCACTTAAATCGTCCATCTTTGGCTTTCCTTTGCCTTTTGTGTTTCTTGGAGGAGGAGGAGGAGGAGGTGGAGGGCCTCTGGATTTAGTATGATACGCTGATGAGGCCAGTATGAGTGAACAAACCTAAGGGTATGGGAATAATCAAAAAATAAGGAAAAAACAAAAGGTAACAAGTTAGTGAGGATTCTGAAATGTTTGCAGTATTTAGACACATATTACGGAAATGTAAATTCGTGTCCTAATTTGGGAGCCTCGTTGTGCCCGAGGTAGGCCTAACGACAAATAAATTTGGAGAACTTTAAATGCCAACAAATGCGTCATTTCATAACATAAAAATAGACGAACCCTGAAATGATACTAAGATAATAGAAAAAGATAAGTTACTACTCGCACTTCGCCTTATTACATTTTTAGGAAAACAAGTAAATCTAGTTTATTTGGTCCCAGAAGGACCTTCCCCAGATTCGATCTTTCTGACACCATTGTATAGGATCCCCAGCTCGCGCAGTCCCAACGGCAGATAGGCTCTGGTGCTCATTCTTTCCATTTCTTTCCATTCCTCAATCAACCTCACATTCCTCTCATGTATTTCCTGGTGCTCATTCTCAGAGTCGTGGACCCTCTTGTGCAGCCTGTTATACTTGACTTGAGCTTCGACTTCTTCGTCTATGATCCTGTTCCCTCGCCCGGCTCCTGGCATCACTATTCCTTGTAGATTGTCTTCTAACCAGGACGGGTAGAGAGGTTCGTACCCTGCATGATACCTGTCGGGCTCAATGGTATTCTTTTCCACAATGATTTTGCAGTGCCACATATGCTGGGCTTGGCACTTGTAATGGACGTCTTCGTCTTGAAAGTCTTCTTTAAAATGACTCATCTTGGCAACCCTTGGTAAAACCTGTTTCCTGTCTGCTTGCCTCATAACTTGGATAGGGACATAAGGGTATATCCCTCTCAACCCAATCAGCAGCAGGTGTGGGGCGTCTCTGGACTTGATGATGAACTCGTCTGTTGGGAACCATTCAACCATCCATTGCACTTGCTCCTCGGTCAGATTGTCAAAAAATTCCACCCACTCTTTGGCACTCTTCGACTGAGCAAACCTGTCCGGAATGTAGGTCATCCGCTTAGGGTGATGGAAGGCAATATGGTCATTCCAAGTCCTTCACAGAAATTCTTGGTGATACTGGCCCTTTTGAAGATGTTCTAGTTACCATAGCTGCAGCAACATGTTTCAACCCTCGAAATGCTAGACCCCTCTTTAACAGCGCTCCAGAGCCCTGTAGATGTCGGCTATGATCATGGGGACTATGGTGTATGTCTGCCCATTGATACTTTCCATGAAAGTCTTGGCGACCATGGCCAACCTAGTGTGGATTCTTTCCTTTTTCATTGGGAACATTATCAGGCCTGATAACTGTGATTTTAACACGTTTTATGCCCATACTTGCCTATGCTTTATGTATTACTTGTCATAAAATAGACCCAGAATGCTTACAAAGTGCGCTTGATTGCAGGTTTGAGCGACAAGATGACAAAAGTCAAAAATCGGCTCGAAATGGAGTGAAACCTGCTCAAGAGTCAAAAATCATTGAAGTGGGGACAAGAGGACCTAGCGCGGACCACACTGATTTGCTGCGCGGCCGCGCTAGGAGATTCAGAGAGCATCCATTTCAAGGGTTTCCATTCGCGGTCAGCGCTCATTTCTACGCGGTCAGCGCTGGTGTCTACGTGGTCACACTTCAGTGTTGTGCGGTCCGCGCCCATTAGCCTGCGCGGCTGCGCTTCTTCTTTGTGCGATCCGCGTCCCCAGCTCCAGAAGTGAATGATCGAAGGCCAAGACCCCTACGCGGCCGCGCTGCATTTCTGCGCGGTCCGCGCCAGCCCGCAAGGGTATTTTTGTCCGATTTTTCTGGCGTAGTATAAATAGAATATTTTATTATTTCTAGGTCATGTTTTTAGACATCAGATAGCAGCAGCACTCGTGAGACTCAAGTTTTAGCCTATTTTGGACATTTTAATCTTGTTTTAACGTGGATTCGTGTAGATTAACTTCCTAGTTAATTATTATGTTGATTTTATCTACTTCTTCTTCAATTTCTGTTGTTATTATGGCTAGCTAAACCCATTAGCTAGGGTTGTGGCTCAACCCTAGTGTGGGTAATTAATGGGTGTGATTGTTTAATGCTTGAATGATGTTGGGTGTTTGATATGTAGGTTAATTTTATGTTTTCACTTGGATTTGGTGGTTGCAAACACTAAGTCTAGCTTAGTGGGTCTTGACTCTTCTTGAGAAAGAGTGTCTATGACTCCAAAATTAACCCAACAAGGAATTGGGATGGACCCGTGAGAATGGTAGTCCCAATTAACGGGTAAGACCTCGAGAGAGTAATTATCCAACTTGAACCCTAAGTTGTTTGGTTTGTTAGCCTGCCCAATTGGTCTCGAGAGAGTCAATTGGGCAAAATCATTCTTTCTACCGAGAGGTGTGAGAGTGAGTGCAATCGTGCAACGGTTATATCATAAGCCCCATAATCATCATTCTCGTATTAGGAATCTCTACCCGTTAGTTGACCACCTAGGTAAATGCCATGACCCTAGTGCCTTTCTCTATCTTGCATACAACCTAGACTTAATATCTTAGCATAATTTAGTTATAATTAGTAGTTGTTAAATTGTAGTTGATAATCACAAAAAACCCAAAAATGATAGAAGATCAATTAGAAGCAAACTCGCATTTCTAGGCTAAGCAAATATCCAACTCCCTTTCTAGCTCCCTGTGGAAATTGACCCCGATACCACTATTGGGTAAAAGTATTAGCGCCCACTCTTCCAAAGGTTGAGTCCGCTGCGACCTAATCACTTTTTGGCGCCGTTGCCGGGGAGCTTACGGTGTTGACTATTTGTGTAGCTAGTTTTGTGTTTTGCTTCTCTTTCCTTCTTTCTACTAATTTTATTTGTGTTGATCAATCAGGTACACATGGATCTAAATGAAAATGACCCTCTTGGCAATGCCTTGGCGGGGGAGGGGGTTGAAGATGTTGAGCAAGATGAGCTTCCGGTACCTCAAGTACCACGGAGAGGTCGAAATGCCAATGCTAATGTACATGACAACAATCCTATTCCAGACCCTCCTCCGCCACCACCAAGAGCGGTCCCAAGAGTTCTTCCTAATCAAGGGTACGCAAGTGCCATCGTTCCTCCCCGAATCGGGGCGGGGAACTTTCAAATCACAAATGTCATGTTGACCTTGCTCGAGCAAAGGGGATATTTTACGGGCGCCTCCGACCAAAATGCATACAAGCACTTGAAGGGNTTACGACTATAATGATTTGTTTATTTGAACTCATGGAAAATTCTTAAAGAATTTGTACATGTGAAATTATATATATTCATGGATTGTGCATTATAATTAATAAGTAGGATCCACAAAATGGTCTATTATTTGAGTCACTAAAATCTGCTTAATGTACCCTCTGAAAATTATCCTTGATAAATCTACATTAGTGGTGGAGGTTCTTAACTAGAAAAAGAGTTTTATCTTTGGGTAATAGTGAGACCAACTCCGCCCATGAGAAGAGATATTGGAGTTTTCGCCGAACGACAGACAATATATATCGTAGGTTCTTGTGTATTTAATAAAAGGGACTGGTACCCTCAAGCGGACAACTTGAGGGGGAAAGGCACAGAACCGTCGACTGCACCGCTGATCGACTAGTTTTACCGCAAATAAGCCTTTCCAAATTTAAGGGTAATAAATTGGAAGAGCGCAGCCACTCATCAAGCGTTGGTATAAGATTTGATACGCACGAGTGGAATATGATGTGGAGCATGATTTATGCAGTAATTAATAACATATAGTCAAGTATTTGCACGTAGGAAAAATAAATACAGTATTTAAATAATTGAAAGACAGTTACAGGAAAACGAAAATAAAGAGACAAGTCAGTTTCNCTTTCTTACATGTTTTTGTCACTTGAGGAACGGTACCTCCCACCAATCTAACTGCAATGGCGGGATGTTGCTAACCATACTGAATCTGGGGACCTCGTGCCTCATTTTCTGCAAAACAAAAGGGTTAGTACCTTAGCCCCCACCAGACTGGACTATTTATACAATCATGATTAGCATATTGGCATTTAGTTCTCCAAATTAATGCACACAACGTGGTTGTGTCCGTTGGGATTATGGAAACCCCGGTGGACTATGGATAAGGCTCGTCTTAAAGGATCATTATGTGGACAACATAATTGATCCAACTAGGTTTGACCATGATGCATGCACAATTTTGACCGGAGTAAGGTCACTATGGGGGTCTAGACTGGTACCCTCAAGCGGACAACTTGAGGGGGAAAGGCACAGAACCGTCGACTGCACCGCTGATCGACTAGTTTTACCGCAAATAAGCCTTTCCAAATTTAAGGGTAATAAATTGGAAGAGCGCAGCCACTCATCAAGCGTTGGTATAAGATTTGATACGCACGAGTGGAATATGATGTGGAGCATGATTTATGCAGTAATTAATAACATATAGTCAAGTATTTGCACGTAGGAAAAATAAATACAGTATTTAAATAATTGAAAGACAGTTACAGGAAAAAGAAAATAAAGAGACAAGTCAGTTTCAAGGATAAAGAATCATAAATTCTTAAAAGAAAACAAATAGTTAAATTAAATAAAAGGGGAAAGGGTATGGGATAAAGCATGCTTGGACTAATTCATAAAAAATAAGTTCGTTATGGTAAGAGCCTAAAGGTTTCCCCAGAAGAGTCGCCATGCTGTCGCGCCCCCTTTTTTCCCTCCTCGCAGGGAGAAGTCTGGGTTTCGACATTTTATGGGTGAACCGACTAGTTTCCTTTTGGGAATTGGGTATTTGAAGAGTTTCCACCTAACGGATTATGGTGTGTTAGGGCACCTAGAGCGATTAACTCTTACACTAGTCTACATTACCAGAGATTTAGGGTAAGGGCTCGAAATAACCTTGAGCGAAAGGTGTTAGGCACCCTTCTCGATCCACAACGGTGGGTCCCGGCCGAACTTATACTTATGAATTAGTCCATTAACAAATAAGTAGTTGAAACAAATAATTGCAAGTAAAGCATGTTGGACGTTGTATAACTCAAACAATAAGACAAAGATTTTAGACAAGTTGTGCATAAAAAAGAAAGTAAAGTTTTCAAGCAAAATGGATTTAGGGAAAGAGGGGTCCTAGGTTGGTTAGCCTACAGGATCACATCAGTACAATTCCCGGTAATCACTCCTCAGAAAAGGGCTACACGTGGCATTATGGCACCGGTCATGATATCCATATCTACACATTCCCACCCCTTAGCGGCTATTTAAGCGAGTGTTGTTCAGCGTTCTCTATGTGTGCTGTTACCCGCCCCTTCTTAATGGTCTTGGAGGAAATTAGGACCTCTACGTATAGGCAGTAATAGACAAACCCCTATGGTTTATAGGAGAAAATACTAGGCAATAGGCAAGAACAAATAGGACTTTAGCAAATAAGGCAGGAAATAAACAATTAGTGGCTCACGTTTACCTCCATAGATAATGCATGCAAACAACACGACTCAAACACAAACAAGGGCAATATTATTAAACAGGATCCTAAGACATGATGTCTAAGTGAGTATCAAGACACAAAAGATATGCAGTTTTATTTTATGAGCTGAGAAGCAGGGGCCCTAATGTCACGACCCAAACCCAGACCCGGTCTTGATGGCGCCTCTCGTGGGGACAAGGCCAGCCAACTAAACCCAATTCATCTTCTTAAAACAGTTAAACAGTTCATAAGCAGTTTAAATATGATTTAATGATAGTAATTAGCAGAAGTACAACCCGACACAGCCCAAACCGGGGTGTCACAAGTCACGAGCATCTATTAGAGTATAAATACAACTACAAGGTCTGAAATATACGAAACAGGACTGATAAACAAAAGGGAGAAAAGCGGTGCTGCGAACGCTGGCAGTCACCTTGCTAACTCCGATAACTCTGCCTCCGATCAGTCAAAAACCCGCTATCGGGTGCAAAAATACCTGCATCTGCACCCATGGTGCAGGGAGTAAAGTGAGTACTCCAACTCAGTGAGTAGTAAGGTAAATAACAACTGAGCAGTAAGAAATCACGTAAAGCAAATCATCATGCTGTATAGAAGCAGTATAAAACCCCTTGAGAAAAGCAGTAAAGCTGTGAAATCTTTAGAAACTATCTTAGCTCAGATTAAACCTCTTTTGAAAATGACTTTTTCAATAGTTATGCAAGTGAATGCAAAATAGTTAGTGCAGACGAGCATAGAAATCTGCCCCTCGGGCACAATACTCAACCAACAGGTAATGCCAGGCAATCACGAAGATAACACATAAAGTAACACAATCAGCAGGTAATGGCAAACAAATGACATAGAGTAAACACATAGGACAGTACCAGCCCCTCGGGCTCACTCTCAGAACACTCTCAGTCCCTCGAGCTCACTCTGTGATCACAATGGGTACCCGCGCTCACTGGGGGTGTGCAGACTCCTGGAGGGGCCCCTTACGGCCCAAGTGCAATATCAAGCCATCTCGTGGCGTACAACTCTCAGGCCCTCGGCCTCACAATCAAATCAGTGTATCACCGCTGCGCGTGCAGCCCCATCCCAAAGATATCCTCACAACACAGGCCCTCGGCCTTACTCAGTCAAAATCACATAAGCCTCTCGGGCGGCAGTAAAACAGTATTTCTCAGCCCAAAACATCATTTAAATGTCATTTGAGTATTAAAAACAGAGTAAACATGGTTAAGTTTTGAAATCCAGTGGAAAATAACATGATTGCGTTCAGCTATAAAGTCAAAACAGTGAGGAAATAGTAAATAAAAATTCCCGAAGTGTTCAAATAGTTGGCACGAAGCCCAAATATGGCAATCAGCCCAAACCATGATGATAACAGTAAGTTTCAGTCAAATACGCGGTAAATTCATCAATCGGGACGGACCAAGTCACAATCCCCAACGGTGCTCTACCCCACACTCACTATCCCGCGTGCAAGTCACCTCAATATAGCACTACGATGTGCAATCCGGGGTTTCAAACCCTCACAATATCATTTACAATCATTACTCACCTCGAACCGGCGAAATCTCTAGCTCGCGATGCATTTGGCCCTGGAATCGGCCTCCACAAGCGTCGAATCTATCCAAAATCATAACGAATACATCACAATATGCTAAGAGAACAAAGCCCAAGCGAAAACAATCAATAACGGGCACAAATCCCGAAATTTCCAAAACTCGAGCCTCGGGCTCACTTCTCAAAACTCAGAAATTTTCATATCATTAGATTCCTCGTCTTTCCACGAGTTTATACATACCAAGAACACAAAAATCGGAGTCCAAATCACCTCTCGAATCCCAATTTAAAACCCTCTTAAACTCAAGCCCTAAACCTCCATTTTAGCCTTTCATTTCCTTTAATTACAGCCCTAAATCCATGAAAATCTACCATAGAATTGAGTATTAGGTCCAAAAATCCTTACCTCAACGAAGTCCCTTGATTTCTCTCTTCACAATTGCTCCAAAAACTCCAAGGTTGAAGGCAACAATGGTGAAATAACCCAAAATCGCGAAATGAAATAACATATAAGGTCTGCCCAGACCTTTCCGCATCTACGGTCCAACATCCGCTTCTGCGGTACCGCATGCAACGACCCGACCGGTCGTTTTGCATTTTTGAACCCCATTCCCTTAAATAAGACTTCCCGCACTTGCTTTAGCTAATTTATGACTTGCGGGGACAGGTGGTTCGGAAGTTAGAAGAGTTTTGAGCAAGAATAAGTCTAGTTGCTTCTTTAAGTTTCTTTGAAAAGGCCAAGTTTGACTTCGGTCAACATTTTAGGGAAACGGACCCGGAATCATGATTCGACAATTTCTGAGGGTCCGTGGGAAAATATGGGACCTGGGCGTATGCCCGGAATCGAATTCCGAGGTCCCTAGCCCGAGTAATGAATTTTTATGTGAAATTGTTAAGTTAAAGTTTCAAAGGTTTAAATAAACTAAGAAATCATTGTTTTCCTAGGTATCGGGTTCGGATTTCGATTCCAAAACTTGGTACAAGTCCGAAATATCAGTTAAAACTTACCCATAAAATTTGGTGTCAATCCGAGTAGTTTAAGGGCGTTTTGACCCGTTGGAGGAGAATTAAGAACTTGAAGTTCAATGATTTGATTCATTTGGTTTTGGGGTTGATTCCTCGATTTAGCGTTGTTTTGAGTGTTTCGAGGGTTCGAGTAGGTCCGCCTCGTGATTTCAGACTTGTCGGTATGTTCGGGCGGGGCACGGGAGCCCCGAGCGTCAAACGAGCGAGGCTCGAGTGAAGTTAGAATTTGGAAAATGACTGAAGCTTGCTGCTTCTGTCATAACCGCATCTGCGGTTCTTGGACCGCAGAAGCGGGACCGCAGATGCGGTCATTAGATCGCAGAAGCGGAGAAGGGGCAGGCCAGGGGAAACCGCAAAAGTGGCCCAGGGATCGCAGAAGCGGTTCCGCCTATGCGGCCCCCAGACCGCAGAAGCGGTCGATCCCCAAATCCCAAAAGCCGCAGAAGCGGCCAAATTCCGTAGAAGCGGATTCCGCAGAAGCGGAAATACTTCCGCAGATGCGAAAATAACTGGGGGCAGAAGGGTTCATTTAATACAAACTCAAACTCATTTCTCTCATTTTTCACTCTACACTTAGGCGATTTGGGTTCTTCCAAGAGAGGGTTTCCACATAACTTGATAAGGTAAGTAATTTCCCTTCATCCTTAGCTTAAATACATGTATATTAGGTAGATTAAACACCAAAAATTTAGTAAAAATCAAGAATTTGAGCTAGACCTAGGGTTTTAATAAAACTAAGAATTTATCATAAAAAATTGCCATGTAATGAACAAGAAATCATATATTTGTAATCCTTAGGTGATAGAGAACAACTTCCTTCGAAAAATCTCGGAATCCGGGCACGTGGGCCCAGGGTCGGAATTTAGGAAACTTGTGTTAATGGTTAGAAAATTGCCTAAATAGTTAGAGTTCGACCTTGTAATCCTTTATTTACTAGTTCTTACTTCGTTTGATTAGTTTGGGATTCTTCGGCTTCGAATTAAGGACTTGGGCTCGTTCTTGGACATTGGAAGTGCACTTTGGAGCGAGGTGAGTCTCCTTTCTAACCTTGTAAGAGGGAATTGTCCCCATAGGATTATAAATGAGTAATTGTTGTTAAATGCGGGGGCTACGTACGTACTAGGTGACGAGAGTCCGTACGTAGCTACTATAATGATAATTGTTCGGGTAGTTTAGGACCCACGTCATGTCTAATTGGGGGAATATTTCTTGTTTTAAATTGCCAATATGATCATTTATGATTTGCTAGAGACTTGAGGAAATGAAAAGTGAACTTATGAGTTTGTTGAGTCTTGGTAGGAATTCCCTTGTATGTAATTGAGCCTTATGTGCTTTCCTGATATTTTCTTGATGATTATGGACCGGGCCGATCGCCTCGGTGAGAATAGATGCATCTATGGTTCGTGCCGCTCGACCCTCGGCAGTGCACAATTTATTTTCTGTTGGAGCGGGCCGTCGACCTCGGCATGATTGTGCATGATTTATATGCTTACGTTTAGATTTGACATGATCACTTGTTTAATATGAAAAAGGGAAAACTGGTAGTTTAATTATGTCAAGAACATGAATATGACTCCTCTCTTAAACTTGTGTTATTGGAAATTCTTCATGCTGTATATCTCACTTCATTATTATATTATCTTGACCTTAGTAAGTATCAAGTCGACCTCTCGTCTCTACTTCGAGATTAGACGGGATACTTACTGAGTACATGTGGTTTATGTACTAATACTACGCTTCTGTACTTAAATGTACAGGATTTGAGGCAGGTGGATCTGGACATCATCCTGGTGCGCATCGGTGAGCACGCTTGGGGACTTCTACGGTGAGCTGCTTCTCTTTCATGCTGATCCGCAGCCGAAGAAGTCCTTTCTTGTACTTTTTGTTTATGTCTACTCTGATTCAGACAGTAGGATAGTGTATTATTCTTTTGTGTATATTCTACTAGTCGCCCGTAGCTTGTGACACCAGGTTCTGGCACACACAGTGGTAGACATTTATTTTGGGGTTGTATCGCTATTTTAGCACTTTATGATCTTTACTGCTCTTATCTTTAAATTCGAAAATCTAGTATAACTGTCTTTGGCTAAAGTAAAATGAGAACTTAATCACATTCCGCATCGGCTGGCCTGACAACGGTGTTAGGCGCCATCATGAACTATTATGGAAAATGGGTCGTGACACCGCATATGCGGCCAAAACAACCGCTTCTGCGGTCTTTCATTTAAAAGCCCGAACCGCATCTGCGATGGAAATTCCGCATCCGCGGCTTCGCAGATGCGGCCACCTTGATCGCTTCTGCGGAAACTGCTCGCCCAAGCCAACTTTTGCATTTGCGGCCTCCACCCTCGCACGTGCGGCACCGCACCTGCGGTCCCCAAACCGTAGGTGCGAAAACACCAGAAGCGGTAATTTTTTTCTTCAATCTCCCAAGTTCCAAAATCTTCTCGTTAACTATCCGAAATCACCCCGAGGACCCGGGACCTCAACCAAAAGCACAAACATAACCCAATACCTTATTTAACTTAGTCCCAACCATCAAAACACTTCAACCAACATCAATTCTTCCAAATCACATCGAATTCAAGCCTAAGTTTCTAAAATCTTCCGAAATACATTTTCGATTAAAAACCCAACCAAATCACGCCGGAATGACCTGAAATTTTGTACACACATCCCAAATGACACAACGAAGCTACAGCAACTCTCGGAATTCCATTCCGACCCTCCGATCAAAATCTCACCTACCAACCGGAAATTGCCAAAATATCAACTTCGCCAATTCAAGCCTAATTTTACTCCTGACCTCCAAAACCCATTCCGATCACACTCATAAGTCATAAATCACCTCCCAAAGCTAACCGAACCATCAGAACTCACATCCGAGTCCTCTAACGCATAAGTCAACATCCAGTTGACTTTTCTAACTTAAGCTTCCTTAAAAGAGAGTAAGTGTCTCAAACCTTATCAAAAATCATTCCGGACTCGATCCGACCAACCCGATACCACAAAACACGGATAACGAAGCATAAAGAAGCATAAATGGGGAAAACGGAGCGGTAACTCAAGAGACGACTGGCCGGGTCGTCACACCTAATCAGTTTGCCTACTGATTTAAGCATGTTAACCATTAAGCAGTAAACACAAAGAGGCAGCTTCCAGTTTAATAAGAGTTGATTACCTAAGGCTTGCCTAGGCGTGGGATGGTGCACCGCAGTTACCAGAATTATTAAAACAGTTTAGAAGTTATTTTACCTAAAGCATGCTGTTCTAAGTGTTGCAAAGATACAGGGATTATGACCAGTTTTACTTAAACAGGATAAATGTGACATTGTTTTACATCTTTCTTAACCAGTAGTTTAAACTAGGTGTGACCGGGCGAGTATGAACGAGATCCTAAAATAGGGTATCTAACATGCACATATAAAATGCAGAATGATTTCAGGATATGCAGAATTCCTAAAGCATGATTTCTACACGCCCAGAAAGTTACAACATGATTTCAGGATGTGCAGGAGCAACATTTTTATTTTAATGTTGT
Source organism: Nicotiana attenuata (assembly GCF_001879085.1). NCBI lineage: Eukaryota > Viridiplantae > Streptophyta > Magnoliopsida > Solanales > Solanaceae > Nicotiana > Nicotiana attenuata. The sequence continues at coordinate 141,172 of NW_017671462.1, read as the reverse complement.
TATTTAACCTAGAAGCAGGATTTCTAAGTTATAAATAAGGTCAAATGAGCTGAAATGCATGACATGCTTTGAATGTGTTGGTCCTAGACATGGATTCTAATGCGCATATAGGAAATGTAAACCTAAGGCATGGTTTTTACCCATTGATATTGACAACATATATAACTACCCTCCCCTTTTCACTAGCCAGTCCCAATATTTGATTACAAAGAATATTACAAACCAACATTGAAATGAATTACATAGAAAAATAAGAAGCTACACTATAGGGATCCTGAAAACAGGTCCAGATTTCCAGAACCTCAAATGCCAAGATTGTTTCATAGTCTTTCTCATATCCGGGTGTGTCAGAGTTCCTAGGGAGCTCATGGGATTCCGGTTAGTGCTCACACCCATATTTCACAACCATAATTGAGTAGGTGCAGTATGGAAATATTTTTGATTTTTTTTATTGGACCTTAATCCCTCAAGAAACCTGTCCACAAAATCCATCATCGGGGAAAGTCCCAATTTTCTAAAAATAAAAAATTCATTTTTTTCGTATTTTTTTAATTTTATTTTTTAACACAACTACACTAAGAAAAAGTACTACAACAAATCTAGGATAGCATAGAAAATCACCCAGACAATCTCCTCACCCTACACTTAAAATTGTGCAATGTCCTCAATGCACTGAAAATAACAAGAGGGTAAAAGAAACTCCCTGGTAGGCCAAAGGCCGAAGAATTAGCAGCTCACGGGATACTCAGACTTCTCCCAGGTATGATCCCTTGTGCGGGTACCTCACACTTAGTGTCAACCATCTTCTTGATTTTGCACACGCCTATTAGCTTTGACTCCATGCTCCTACTCCTACAAAATACAAAAATAATACAAAATAATAAAAATAAATTAAACAAACAAAAATAAAAGAAAGCAGTAAAGCTGGGTTGCCTCCCAATAAGCGCCTCATTTAACGTCGCGGCACGACGTAAATCACTTTTTCCTCCACCTCGAAATTAGAGCCCCTAAGATGGCATCCGGTCTGTGGCTATGCTCCTTTGGTGGGGATACAAAAATAAATAGGCCAAGTAACAAAATTTTCACTCTATACTTCTCGGCCTTTATATGAGGAATGTAATTTTTTCTCTCTGGCACGACAAATCAAAGAATGTAAGCAGCCTGTTCCTATTCCATTGACTCCTCCAAAGGCTTAGATGACTCGATTCTCATGTTATCATCCAAACACAACGTCGAAAAATGTTCAGAATGAGGACTAACACGCCCCAACTTTGGAATTGTAGTGCTATTTACATCCTCATATTTACATGCACTAGAGTCTTCAAATGTAACATTATATACCCCCTCATATGACTCTAGAACACTCTTCCCAACATTCACATCCTCAAGAAAAATATGATCTAATGATTGGTATTCTCGTTTTAGCTCTTCAAGTTGGTCTAGAAGATTTTTTTCAGCTTCACACAACTCGTCATTAAATTGTTGGGCGTTACACGCATCAACCTTGGCACTCAAATTTGCATCTAAGTTATGCACATCCAAGCCAAACATGTCAATTTCTTGTGAAAGTTCAACTCTCTCCTTAGACCAGTCATTCACCAATTTTGTTAGAAGATAACGACGTTCCTCGTATTCCCTTAATCGTGAATATTCTTCCCAATGCCAACCCTTACTCCCATTTTCAAATTCAGACCTCCCAGAAATCAGGTAATGACAAGCCCAAAAAGACGTGCCATAAAAGTCTTCCGTCAACCATGCTCCTTCATCAATAACCTTACCTCCGGATATTTCATCCCCAGATGTCATGTTGAGAGAACTAGAAATACACTAAGAGACCAAAATTGTTATAAAACTAAAAATATTTACAAAAATAGAAGGAAAAAAATCAAAACTTGTAAAGAGAAAAGTAAAAGTCTAATACAGAAAAATAGTTAATTTCTAAGTCCCCGGCAACGACGCCAAAAAATTATTGCGGCCAAACGCACACGCAAGTATACGCAGTCGGCAATTAATAAAGTGACTAAAAGTCGGATGTCGAACCCACGAGGACTTGTGATTAATTATTAACTAAATTAGACAATCCTAATTATCTAAACAAGAATTAAACCTAGAAATATTTGATTCTAAACTAATTAAAATAAAGAAAAAAAATAGTAAACTTTGATCAATAGGATAGCAGATTTTTATGTTATCAATGCGATAAAAACGATTTAGGGTTATGGGCTACCTAACAATCCTATTGTATTCTTCAATTGAATTGACTGACTAATTTATCTAGCTTATTGGTTGACAGGGTTAATATTGCTCATAAGAATCTCTCGAGTTCTTACTAGCCTATTAAAGCTAGCCTAACGCCTATATGTCTATGAAATTAGAACTAACAAAGACGCATTTATAATTCCTGTAAATCAACCAAGTAAGGCAATTAGGTATATGTCTATCCTAACCGCGAATCTGTTCCCCGATGCCCTGGTTCAAGAACTTTCTATGCTCAGTCCTATATGCAATCTAGAATTCCCAGTTTTGAGTTCAATTCAAGATTCATAGATAGTATTCAATTGGTGATCAAGCTATCAAATAATTAAGTGCAAGATTGAATAAATAAACCAATTTGATAAACAAAGAAATCCAAATCAATATCCGAATAACAATAGTCATGAAAGAACCACAACCCTAGAGCGTGAAGTTTAGCTCTACATAGACATGGTAGCAAAACAACAAATCATACAAAGAAACATAAAAATTATTAAGTTTGATGGAATAAAAGATGAACCTTGATGAATTCCGGCCTCCACGGCGGCTCTGTGCTCTCCCTTGGTCAAAAGTTACCCTCAAAAACGTTTCCTCCCTCCAAAATAGGTTTAGGACCCCTTTTATATAAGTTGGGCCGTGTAGGGCCGAAATAATCTTGTAAAAAAAAAATTAGAAAAACCCCGCAATACAGCGTCCAGGCCAGCGCCTAGCGCTGGCCGTGATGCTAGAAGCAGTAGCGTTTCACAATTTTAATTTTCCTCCCCAGATCGTTTTTGCCTTCTTTCCTTTTAAGTTGTATTTCCCTATCACTTTTCTTGTCTTCACTTGGGGGACAAAAAGACAAAGGGTGTCCCCCTTTTGTCTTCTTCTTTATTATTTTTTTTCGTTTTCTTCTGCGTTTTATTCAATTTTGCTCCACATTTCTTCATCTTCATACCGCTTTATTCCTATACAATTAAAATATAATATTAAGCACAAAACAATATAACTAATGCTCAAAAGACGATTAAAAATACTAGAATGTGAGGTAACAATGGGTAAATATATGCATTTTTGGCCGAACATCAGGGATCTCATAGGGATCCCTAAGCAGTCACACATTGGAGGGCAGAACTTAAGGACCTAAGAGTATATTGAGAGTGCTTGACATAGTTTTGAAAAGGTTTTAGCATAAAAGCAGCGTAAAAGAGACTTAATTTAAATAGTTTTTTTGTGAAAACAACAGAGATAGTTTTGAAAAGAGAGTAGAGTAACAAGCAACAGTCCAAACACAGTACCCAAAACAGGTTCATACATAACCAAGGAACATAGGACCAAGGCAAATTCAGCAACCACAAACAAGGGGTAATGAGATTTGGGGCACATAGGTCACATGGGTGAACACATAGCAGGTAGAAGTCTCTGGAATTGGTATAGATATGCTCAGAAACACCACTTAGACAGAGTCATAGAATCAACAATTCTTAAGGGGTTTAGTATAGGATCAACATAATTTAAAATCAGTCCAACAATCATACAAGTTTCGGAGTGCAGACTTGTCACGACCCAAACCCCGCACTGGTCGTGATGGCGCCTCTCGTGAAGACGAGGCTAGCCAACTAACCCAACTCGTCTTTTCAAAAATAGTTTAAACATGAATAAACAGCTAAAATATGACTTAATAATATTAATTAGCGGAATTACAACCCCACACAGCCCTAATCGGGGTATCACAAGTCACGAGCATCTATTAGAATGTAAGTACAACCTCAAGGTCTAAAAATACACTAATCAAGAATAATGAACAAAGGGAGAAGAACGATGCTGCGAACGCTGGCAGTCACCTCATTAAACTCCTATATCTTTGACTCTGATCAGCCAAACCCGCTACCGGGTGAATTACTACGTGTATCTGCACACGGGGTGCAGGGAGTAAAGTGAGTACTCCAACTCAGTGAGTAATAAAGGTAAATAACAACTGAGCGGTAAGAAATCATGTATGTCATATCATCATGCTATATAGAAGTAGTGTAAAACCTTTTGAGAAAAAAACAGTGAAGCTGTGAAATCTTTAGAAATATCTTAGCTCAGTTTAAAACCTCTTTTGGAAATGACTTTTTCAACAGTATGCAAACGAATGCAATTCAAATAGTGCAGATAAGCACAGAAGTCTGCCCCTCGGGCACCACACTCAATTAACAGATAATGTCAGGCAATCCGGTATATATCTCATGAAGTAGCACGACAACAGATAAGGAAAGCAAATAAAAATAAAATAAAAACACAGAACAGTACTAGTACCGCTGCGGCGTGCAACCCGTTCCACATACCGCTGCAGCGTGCAGCCCGATCCGTTTATCGTCGACGGCGCTCATTGGGGGTGTGTAGACTCCGGGAAGGGCCCTTTACGGCCCAAGCGCAATATCAAGCCATCTCGTGGCATCAAGTCTAGGCCCTCAGCCTCATATCAGCATCAGTATAACACTGCTGCGGCGCACAGCCCGATCCAAAAGTATCCTCACAATACAGGCCCTCGGCCTTACTCAGTCAAAATCACATAAGCCACTAGGGCAACAGTAAAACATGATGCTCAGCCCAAATATTGTTAGAAATATCATTTCAAGTATTAACGTAAAATAAACTTTGCTGAGTCTTAAAACAGTGGAAAATACGTGACTAAGTTCAAGTATATAATTAAAACAGTGAGGAATTATCAATAACAATCCCCGAAGGGTTCAAATAGCTGGCACGAAGCCCAAATATGGCAATCAGCCCAAATTATGATGATAAAAAGTAAATCTCTGTCAAATACGCAGTAAATTCATCAATCGGAACGGACTAAGTCACAATCCCCAACGGTGCTCTACCCCACGTTCGCTATCCGGCGTGCAAGTCACCTCAATATAGCACTACGATGTGCAAATACGGGGTTTCAAACCCTCAAAATATCATTTACAATCATTACTCACCTCGAACCGGCGAAATCTCTAGCTCGCGATGCCTTTGCCCCTCAAATCGGCCTCCACGCGCGTCGAATCTANATGGGGTCCGCATTTCAGACACTGCACTTGTTGATGCTGCAGTTCTCTCGGACCGTTATATTAGTGGACGCTTTCTACCTGACAAAGGTGAGAACTAGATCCGACTTCTGAGAAACTGCTATCTTTAGAGCTAGCTGTTATTCCCTTTTAATAGTATAACTACTTCATTATGGCATGGGACCTAGAAAATTGAAGCTCCATTAACTTTATTATGTAGTTTTGATTTCAAATATAGGAGAAAGAGATCGTCTTTGAGTTTGCATGGTTTAGCTTGCAATATGGGTTTTGGTCCTGCCTGTGGATTTTGAATCCTATTTCCTGTCTAACCAGTGATTATCACTTATTTCAAGAGTAAAAGCTAATGCCCTTATCAAATAAAAAATAAATAAAGCTATTACATCAATTAACGACATTTGAACATAGCCTCTTGAAAAAACTATAGCAACAGAAACAATTTGAGCAGCTTTATTTTTTTGAAGTTTTGGTAATTCATCTAAGTGTTTACCTTGCTCAATAAGCATACACTAAATGCATGCAATTTGACCTGCAAAAATGTGGTGTCCAATATGCTTGTGCTTCTTGGTCTTACTGTTGGTGCTAAAAATGCTGATGTTCTCAAAATGCAGCTATTGATCAGTTGATGAAGCAGCTGCAAAACTGAAAATGGAGATTACCTCAAAACCTACAGCCCTTGATGAGATCAATCGTGCAGTTTTAAAGTTGGAGATGGAGAGGCTATCTCTAACTAATGATACAGATAAAGCATCAAAAGATCGTTCACCTCCGAATGACCTGAAATTTTGCACACACATCCAAATCACAAAACAAAGCTACAGCAACTCTCGGAATTCCATTCCGACCCTCGGATCAAAATCTCACCTATCAACCGGAATTCGCCAAAATACTAACTTCGCCAATTCAAGCCTAATTCTACACCGGACTTCCAAAACCAATTCCGATCACGCTCCTAAGTCATAAATCACCCAACAAAGCTAACCAAATCATAAAAAATCCGATCCGAGCTCATATACAAATAAGTCAACTCTTGGTCAAACCTTTCAAATTCCAAGCTTTCAACTGAGACTGTTCTTTCAAATTCTTTCCGATTTTCCTGAAAAACCAATACCAACAATCTACCTTAGTCATAACACATTACACGGGGCAAGTCACGCCCAAGAACTGGCGATCAAAGCGCAAAAGCTCAACACGACCGGTCGGGTCGTTACATCCTCCCCCACTTAAACACACGTTCGTCCTCGAACATCCCCAGAGTTGTTCTAGAAGCCAACCAGTAGCTGAATAACTTTACCATGCATATACCCGGGGGTGATCCCACGTCACCCTATCTTATATAGATCAGATAACACATTTTAACTGAAATTACATAATCCAGTCTAGCCCATAAATCATAGAACCACATTTTCACTTCTGAAACCATCAATACAATTAAAACCTCACACCTATACTCTGAATAGGCCCGAACCAGTTGTAATAACCCCTGCCTGCAACCTCAAGTGCAATAATCTGATATACCACGTAACTCAAACACATGTAGTGATAACTTCCATTCACAGCAACTGCACCCAACACCCGAATACCGGTAGAAAACCTCTTATCTACTAAAGCCTCATTCCAACACTTCCATATACTACCAATGATAAATGAAACACGCAATAAACCATAACGATTCCTCAAATCAGCCATCCATAAGGTTACTTCTCCTTTGGCAAGGACCATGGCAAATTTCTGAACTGAACCTCGATATTTATCCATCAAACATGCTGAAATCGAATCTGTTTGTATTCATTACAGACCCCAACGACCTCATCTAATCAACACAATTACTCTGCTGACATGACACACCAAGACAGGCTAAAGCCATAACTTGCGCAGTCCGCGCACCAATAAGCAACAATCCGAACATACTCACATCATGAAACTGACTCAAACGAAAGAGTTGTACCTCAAGCTCACCACTATCATCACAACACACGGCTGAGAACCCGCCTCGCATCATAGAAATGGAACACACGAATATAACCCACAAGGTTATATCTCCATATAGCTTCGCTGCAATGCGCGATCCTAACCAAACATGGCTCCACGTGAGACACCTCAAGTCACTATGCTCGAAATTGACAACCACGCACAATCTAATGTCTGGAACCAAACCAAATCATTACACCCTCGGTGAAACAAGTAACATATACCACGCAAGCTCGATAGGACATAATTGATAAGCCATTCACCGAGCAACACCCAATTATTCTCCCCGCTCGACTTCTACTATGAACCCCAATAGAATCGCACCATATGTGCCCATAACCAACAAATCATAACATCTCGCAATACAGAAAGGAAACTCATAGATCTCCCAGATCACTAGTAAGCTCAACAACGGTCGGATCAACCTATTCCTTAACAATACAATTCGGGGCCAACCAAGCCAACTCAAGCTAGAACACGCATCCACATTGGCCTACCAACGAACTCATTATCAAGGAAGCCTGAAGCTGCTCCTTCCACTACTATAACTCCTGCTGGAGCCGTACGATACGGTGCCAGGCACCAAATCAATACCGAAATCCACAACCTCGCCCGGCGACATGCCCGGCCACATGAAGCACATCCGAAGGTCCTTCCACACTGGAACTGAATCCATGGTAAAAACTTCTGCACTGACATCCATCACGAAGGCCCAAATTAAGAAAAACAGTCCTTCCCAGCCATCCGTTGGGTCTTTGGAATAAAACCCACTCTATTAGAACATAATCCAACGCACCTCGCCACTCATCCCGTGGCATTTCCGGCATAGCCCATCGCGTAATAGTCCAGAATAATCCCGACACTGAGACAACCAGTCTAAACCCCAACATCACATCCGAATCTAACATACCACATCGTAGCCTGAATATGAGAACTTCCGTCTCCACATACACCCATCACATGAATCATCATATTCGATCCCAATTTCGCCGTCCGAACACATGCCACACCTTTAATACCCAATCATCCCACGATAGATAGTCTAAAATTTCCCTGTGCCACCAAGCAACCCGAATATCACAAGTCGACCCAACAAGAAAGTGCCGTAATACTACCGAAGTATCATCAGTTTAATCACATTATCCTTTTTCTGAAACATATACTCCCGTCAAATCACTTCCAATTAGCAGTACTATTTCCTTGATTATCTGAGGCTAACCGTTGCCTAAGAGTTTTATGAACTTACTTTCAGAACTGAACTGTAACTCATCTAGCCAAGAACTTCCATTGATCACATTTAGAAGAAAAATCATTACACATCCCATGCCTCTGACATTCGTAGAAAATGCACCTCTCCAACCACGGTAGAAATCAACAAGAACTCTCCCAATTCCGTTTGCACAAATTAAACTGCCAAGACTGAATCCTTCTAACTAGACCAAGCTAAGCAAGCCATCAAACCCAAGAACAGTGCTGCAGAATACCTGTAAGAACCCATTACCTCGAACACATACAAGGAATTGATCATATCCTTACCATACCGATTCGGTCTACTATCAAACCATTCCATCTATCTGAATTTCTTTCTGATTCATTTTCAACTTGATGCTCCCTCTTGCTGTAGTACCACAATCTCTCAATCCCAGGCTCACTACACGAGACCCAAGCATAAAACCACACTGTCCGAAACCCATAAACCGCTGAATACTCCCTTGAATTTTCCCCGAAACACCACATTCTAGAATACATTACTCTGCAGAACTTCCTGCGAATCTAAATCCGTTACCCTTACTTTCCTGATACTGATACATAAAATCCCATAATTAACATAGAAATACCACAAATCTGGACCTCTTCCAATGAAAACACAGTTTCTAACCACATACAACTTTGAAATACTTGATTGTTCCCTGTAGAATCTTTAACACATTAGAGCCATTCTCGAGAGTCATTCACTCTTCTTCAAACTGCAATTTACCTGATCAAACGAACATAACCACCCGTACCTCATTAGCATTCTGATACCGCAAGATGTAGCCTCATCTCAATACAACCAAGCAACCTCCTGCTCTATGCATCGAGCATCCTTTACCAACGGAAACTCAAGACATCCCGTGATTCTCTTTCCCCATGAAGCATAATGTAACCTTTGTCGAAATCTTCCTTTACTCGAGCCATTCTCGGTCTCAATTTCCGCAAGTCATAGCTAATTCACTTGCACGCCTCAAACTGGAACCAACATAGCACCTAACCGTGCAATCAACTGCTCACAGCAGACTCCCTCACTTGGCTCGAATCCATAGATCGAGATACACTCAATAACTCATAACACTTTTACTCTATTGATGCCACAATACTATAGTGAGATTAAACTCAAATCATTTGTAAGCTTGTGAAAACACAGATCATCTAGTATTGAAAATCTTCTGCAAATCTCGCATTCATCCCTGCAATAGTTAAGCCCACTCTCTTATGCGACCCGAAATTTCAAATTTCAACACGTACTTTTCACTTACATATGAGATCTTCTAACATACACATAAGGATCACACCACCTGCTTCACCTCAATCTATCATTTCTGTATACCTTCCACCGTCATACACCTTACATAGTCACGTAGTCTTCCTGAGTCTGAACTCATACAGCAACATGAAATTTACTCCACTCCAACTAGGGGACATGAAAAGATTCTTCACGCGCCTATAATCTGGCTACACATCCAATCAGAATGAAAATCAAACACTTAATAGTTCATCTATCATCCAGCAGACCTTCCTCGTCACTTCCAAGTCATATAGATACATCTCGCAGTACTAACATACTCCTCACGTAGCTATCCAACCGTCATTCCCACTAACAGCGACAATACCGAACATATAAGTTCAAAACACTTGCTCACATAATCAGCACCTCGGTGCTCAAGCCATAGGCAAAGATCCGGCCTCAAGTCCTCCAGACTGGCCCAACATCAAACTCACAGAGATCACATCTCGCCCCTTGATCGGGGAATCACAAGCCATCAAGGCACATCTGATACTGAGCGCTCATACGCGCATACGAACGCGTGGAAGGCATTTCAAGAGTTTCTTTTCAAGCTGAATTAAGGACGCACGATAAGAATTCAAGAATGTGAAGTTTTCCTTAAGGTTCTGCAGCCACTCGAGGATAAACACAGACGTCTCCGTACCGATCCGCGAGACACTACTAAACCTGCTCATGACTCGTGAGACCTAGTAACCTAGGCTCTGATACCAACATGTCAGAACCCAAACCCCGCACTGGTCGTGATGGCGCCTCTCGTGAAGACGAGGCCAGCCAACTAACCCAACTCGTCTTTTCAAAAATAGTTTAAACATGAATAAACAGCTAAATATTACTTAACAATATTAATTAGCAGAATTAAAACCCCACACAGCCCTAATCAGGGTGTCACAAGTCACGAGCATCTATTAGAATGTAAGTACAACCTCAAGGTCTAAAAATACACTTATCAAGAATAATGAACAAAGGGAGAAGAACGATGCTGCGAACGCTGGCAGTCACCTCGATAAACTCCTATATCTCTAACTCTGATCAGCCAAACCTGCTACCGGGTGAATAAATACCTGTATCTGCACACGGGGTGCAGGGAGTAAAGTGAGTACTCCAACTCAGTGAGTAATAAAGGTAAATAACAACTGAGCGGTAAGAAATCACGTATGTCATATCATCATGCTATATAGAAGTAGTGTAAAACATTTTGAGAAAAAAACAGTGAAGCTGTGAAATCTTTAGAAATATCATAGCTCAGTTTAAACCTCTTTTGGAAATGACTTTTTCAACAGTATGCAAACGAATGCAATTCAAATAGTGCAGATAAGCACAGAAGTCCGCCCCTCGGGCACCACACTCAATTAACAGATAATGTCAGGCAATCCGGTATATATCTCATGAAGTAGCACGACAACAGATAAGGAAAGCAAATAAAAATAAAATAAACACACAAAACAGTACTAGTACCGCTGCGGCGTGCAGCCCGTTCCACATACCGCTGCGGCGTGCAGCCCGATCCGTTTATCGTCGACGGCGCTCATTGGGGGTGTGCAGACTCCGGGAGGGGCCCCTTACGGCCCAAGCGCAATATCAAGCCATCTCGTGGCATCAAGTCTAGGCCCTCAGCCTCATATCAACATCAGTATAACACTGCTGCGACGCACAGCCCGATCCAAAAGTATCCTCACAATACAGGCCCTCGGCCTTACTCAATCAAAATCACATAAGCCACTAAGGCAACAGTAAAACATGATGCTCAGCCCAAATATTGTTAGAAATATCATTTCAAGTATTAACGTAAAATAAACTTTGCTGAGTCATAAAACAGTGGAAAATACGTGACTGAGTTCAAGTATATAATTAAAACAGTGAGAAATTATCAACAGCAATCCCCGAAGGGTTCAAATAGCTGGCACAAAGCCCAAATATGGCAATCAGCCCAAATTATGATGATAAAAAGTAAATCTCTGTCAAATACGCAGTAAATTCATCAATCGGAACGCACTAAGTCACAATCCCCAACGGTGCTCTACCCCACGCTCGCTATCCGGCGTGCAAGTCACCTCAATATAGCACTACGATGTGCAAATACGGGGTTTCAAACCCTCAAAATATCATTTACAATCATTACTCACCCCGAACCGGCGAAATCTCTATCTCGCGATGCCTTTGCCCCTCAAATCGGCCTCCACGCGCGTCGAATCTAAACACAATCAGAGCGAATACATCACAATATGCTAAGGGAACAAAGCCCAAGCGAAAACAATCGAAAAATATCAAAAATCCCGAAATTAGCAAAACCCGAGTCCCGGGCCCACTTCTCGAAACTCAGAAATTTTCACATCAACGGGTTTCTTATCTCCTCACGAGTTCATACATACCAAATGTTCTCAAATCCGACCTCAAATGGTCCTTCAAATCCCTAAATCAAATTTCAAAATCCCAAGCCCTAGTTCTTCAATTTTAGGCTTAATTTCCATGAATTTCTAGGTAGATTACACAATAAAAACGAGTTTTACGTTCAAAAATCTTACCTCCAATCAATTCCCCTTGATTCCCTCTTGGATCTCTCTCAAAAAGCTCTCAAAATACTCAGCTATGGAGGAAAAATGGCTCAAAATCGCGGATGAAATATTTAATGAACTCACTGCCCAGCGCTGGAATTCCTTCTTCGCGAACGCGGTCAAACCCACGCGTTCGCGATGCACAATTTTTCTTGACCCAAAAATAACCCTTCGTGAACGCAACACCTTACCCACGAACGCGATGCTCTGACTCTTAAACCTATGCGAACGCGTACAATCTCATGCAAACGTGAAGCACAACTACTCCTGGACCCAAAGGCTTATGCGCGATCGCGAACATTCACCTGCGAACGCGAAGCACAAGCTGCTCACCTTCCGCGAACGCGAGGCCTCAGACGCGAACGCGAAGCACAAACTCAGGCCAACCCAATTTCCTTCTATGCGATCGCGAGGGACCTCACACGATCGCGAAGGCTAATTCTTCTGCAACAGCTGATGATCAATTTCTGCAACGTTTTTCAACTCCAAACATCCCGTTAGCCATCCGAAATCACCCGGAGGCCCCCGGGACCTCAACCAAAAGCACCAACACCTCCTATAACATCATTCAAACTTGTTCCAATCATCAAAACGCCTCAAACAACACCAAAACCATCAAATTACATTGAATTCAAGCCTAAGTTCTTCTAAAACTTCCGAAACACGCATTTGATCAAAAACCCAACCAAATCACCTCCGAATGACCTGAAATTTTGCACACACATCCCAAATCACATAACGAAGCTACAAAAACTCTCAAAATTCCATTCTAACCCTCGGATCAAAATCTCACCTATCAACCGGAATTCGCCAAAATACTAACTTCGCCAATTCAAGCCTAATTCTACACCGGACCTCCAAAACCAATTCCGATCACGCTCCTAAGTCATAAATCACCTAACGAAGCTAACCAAATCATAAAAACTCCGATCCAAGCTCATATACAAATAAGTCAACTCTTGGTCAAACCTTTCAAATTCCAAGCTTTCAACTGAAACTGTTCTTTCAAATTCTTTCTGATTTTCCTGAAAAACCAAAACCAACGATCTATCTTAGTCATAACACATTACACGGGGCAAGTCACGCCCGAGAACTGACAATCAAAGCGCAAAAGCTCAAAACAACCGGTCGGGTCGTTAGAAGACTACTTTATGAGGAGATTCACACCAGAAACCAGATAGAGCAAGATCACATGGAGACAGACCACATAGAGGAGGGGATAGCATGTTCATTTTGATCCTAAGGGGTATCAAACTACTGAGTCATACCATGAAAGTATGGGAGAGGGTGGTTGAAGCGAGGGTGAGGATGATAGTGTCTGTATCCGATAACCAGTTCAGGTTCATGTCGGGTCGTTCCACCACATAAGCTATTCACCTTGTTAAGAGGTTGGTGGAACTGTATAGAGAGAGAAAGAAGGATCTGCACATGGTGTTTATTGACTTGGACAAAGCCTATGACAAGGTTCCTAGAAAAGTTCTCTGGAGATGTTGGAGGCAAAAGGTGTGTTGGTTCCTTATATTATGGCAATTAAGGACATGTATGATTGGGGTAAGACTCGGGTTAGGATAGTAGAAGGCGACTCTGAGCATTTTCCGGTTGAGATGGGGTTACACCAAGGCTCTGTGCTCAATCCATTCTTATTCGCCCTGGTGTTGGATACGATAACAAACCATATTCAAGGGGAGATGCCGTGGTTCATGCTATTCGCCGATGACATAGTTCTGATTGATGAGTCACGAGCCGATGTTAATGAGAGATTGGAAGTTTAGAGACAGACACTTGAGTCTAAGGGTTTCAAGATAAGCAGAACGAAGACGGAATACCCCGAGTGTAAGTTCCGCGTCGAGCCGGGGGAAGTGGACGTGGATGTGAGGCTTGAGTCACAGGTTATCCCAAGCAGAGGCAGCTTCAAGTACCTTGGTTCGGTTATCCACGGGGGAGGGGAGATCGACGAGGATGTCACATACCATATTGGGATAGGATGGATGAAGTGGAGGTTAGCATCTGGAGTCTTGTGCGACAAGAGAGTGCCAACGATACTCAAAGGTAAGCTCTATAAAGCGGTGGTTAGACCGGCCATGATGTATGGGGCTGAGTGTTGGCCTGTTAAGAACTCACATATCCAAAAGATGAAAGTAGCAGAAATGAGGATGTTGAGGTGGATGTGCGGGCACACTAGGATGGATAATATTAGGAATGATGATATTCGGGAGAAGGTGCACGTGGCTCCATTGATGAGAAGATGCAGGAAGCGAGACTCAGATGGTTCGGGCATGTACAGAGGAGAAGCCCAAATGCTCCAGTAAGGAGGTGTGAGCGGCTGGTTGTGGAAGGTACAAGAAGAGGTAGAGGGCATCCTAGGAAGTATTGGGGAGAGGTGATCAGGCAAGATATAGCGAGGCATCCGATTTTTGAGGACATGATACTTGATAGGATGTTGTGGAGGTCGAGTATTACGGTTGTAGGCTAGGAGGTAATTGAGTCTTGTGTTACTTTGTTTCTTTGTGAGCCTAGTCCGGTAGGTTTTTGTCTAAGATAGCTAGAGGTAATGTCGTTTCTTGCTATTTTCTATTTCCGACGCAGGTTCCACTTACTAGCCATCGTTTTTTCTTTGCAATTTTCTTCTGCATTTTATGTTCCTATTTTTCCTATGATCTCTGTGATGAATCTAATATACTCTCCTTTTGTCTTTTTATTATATTAAGCCGAGGGTCTTTCGGAAAAGCCTCTCTACCCCTTCGGGGTAGGGGTAAGGTCTGCGTACACACTACCCTCTCCAGACCCAACTTGTGGGATTCTACTAGGTTGTTGTTGTTGTTGTTGTTCTTATACTAAGAAAGGGGAGTACATAACATGCTAATAATGTAAACATATCAGCTACAGGTTTCACAGGAAAACCATAAGTAAAAGCAGACCAAAAACATGATGAATTGAAGTAATAAAAGGACCATATTATTTTTGGAACTTGAATTGAAATCAGGACATACCAGTAAAAAAGGAGTAAACACAAAGTGAGGAGCAAAAGAGTAGAGTAATCAGCCTTGGCTTGCAGCCTGCTAACTTAGAACAATAGCAAATAACCAGAGAAAAGAGAGTAGAAGAGTGTTTTTTTTGTGTGAGAGAGAGTTTTTTGAACCAATGTGTTCGTGTGTTGTGTTACTGAAAGAGCAGGGTATTTATAGTTTGAAAACAGGCAGAAAATAAGGCAAGAATCAAAGTTCAGCAATAATTATAGAACCATGTACTAATCAGAATCAAATCAATGCGAGTACTCCCTTAATTAAGGGGTAATTAACCAACGGTAATGGGCAGAAAATGTTTAAGGAAACAAATCAAGTAAGGCATTAGGTATAAAATAGACAATTAGGGGTAAATACACAAGGGTTTAAATAAGGAAGCAGTTAGTGAAGAATAAGCAAATAACACAGTTAACACAAACAAGGTAAAAAAACTAAATAAGGTTGCAGAATATGGAAATAATCGAGAATCAGCATATAGAAAATCAGTGAATCAAGGACTCGAAATAATACTGAATTAAGGAGAATAACACAGGTTCCCATGAAGAAACAAATAAGCCAAGTTTAAACAGGGAGAATCGAAAGTCTAAAGGAATGTTTTCAAATCAAGCCAAGAAACAGGGAACTCAGAATCAATCCAAGAGAGAGTCATGAGTCAATGCTTTAGTATATAAATAGAGTAAGACAAGGATAACCAGAGGTCGACACATAACTCTAGCAAACATGAAGGTTAAACAGTACTGATAGAAAGAGGCAAGTCTTGAACATTCAAGATGAACACAAGCACATAGAGTTGATGTAAGTTAGGCTAAGAAACTCAGTGGGAACATATTCGGGGCAAGATAGTCACAGAAATTCAAACGAGAAGGGGCCAGTCATGCTGATACACATAACCAAACAAAGAGACCTAGAAGAATTAGGGCTTTCAACATAGACGAGTTAAAGTTGTAATAAACTCATAGAATCAGTTAAAATAATGCAAGAAATAGAAGTTTAAACACAAAGAATCAGTTAAAATAAGGTTTTAAAAAGAAGTTCTGAAAACCCTAGTTTGTTTTAAAAGCAGGTGAAAAACACTTAAAATCAACAATTCTTGTAAAGAATCTCAAGGATAGTGTAAAACATTAAAGGAACAAACTCAAATCGTCTTAGATTTGTATAGATCTAGGAGGTATAGAAAAGAAGTTAAGGTTTCAAGAGAAATTCACATAGAGATGAAGAAACCTGCTTAGAAACCCAAGGATCATAGCAAATATAGCATGATTTGGCTTGAAATCACACTAGTGTTGCCAAGAACAAACAGGTAACGAACCCTAGATGCAAGTCGGCATGGCCCTGGGCCCTTGAAGACCTTAGAGAAGGCAGGCATGGCATGAGAGAGGCCATTGGAATCTTAGAGACGATGAGAGGTCACCGGAGATGACCGGAGATGGGAGGTCGGCGGTTGAAGGGCTAGGATTAGGTTGAGAGTATACTGAGAGTAGTGAGGATTTTAGGGCGGCGGTATATGGAAAATGATTAGGGTTAAGGGTTGTTTAGAATTAAAAAGGAAAGAACCAACGAGGGTCGTTGATCTAAAAGATCAACGGCCAGGATCTGATGGGGCCTTGGGTCGGGTAGGTATAATTAGGGCCTGGGTCGGGTATTTGTAATCCGATATTAGGCTGGGGTTTTGGGTTTAATTGAGGCTATAATTGAAATATGATTTGGCTAAGTTTTAAATAGCCAATTTAACCCTATGTAATTTATAATAATTGATAAATGATTTCTAAAAAATAATTTCGTGTACTAAAAATGTTTTAAAATAGATATTTATCATTTTAAAAATATAGAAGATCGTTTTATGCAAATAAAACGTAATTGTACATTAATAAGGCTAATATTGTAATTATATGCAAATTAACTTTAAAAATGCAAATGCAATTGTAAAAAATGAACAAAAATATCTAGGCAATATTTTGGCATAAATATAGGATTTAGATGGTTAGATTGTCACAACAATAATTTGAAAGATAATTATTGGAAATTTATAAATAAAAAGGAAGAAATAAATCAATTAAAACCTTCAAAATTATAGAAAAATTACAAAGACCTTGTGCATGCCTATATATGCATGTATATGCTATTTTGAAAGTATTTATGCATATTAAAAATGTATAGGAAAAAATTGGGTATCAACATAGCCGATATATAAAGAATAATTTTTCATATTTATAACAAATTGAATTTAATAAGCTGCTTGAAAACTCATCTAAACGACCTCAAAATGCCGAAAAACAGCATGATTCATTGCATAGCAGTGAGTTTTTCTCACTAGATCGTTTTTGATGAACCTACCAAGTTTCAAGTCAATCGGAGTTCGTCAAATTCACGACCACCAGCCTGTAACCATACTCGGAGAATAACCGTTTTAAGCAGTTTCATGAATTAAAATAAATATGATATTGATTTCCATTCTCCTTATAATTATACTATGAGCTCAAGGCATATATTATGTTCTTCCTATTTCTAGGATACATAATATCTCTTTTTGCAATAAATTATTCTTTTATTAAATACACAAGAACCTAAGATATTATATTTTCTCCGTTCAGCGAAAAAGTTAATATCTCTTCTTATGAGTGGAGTTGGTCTACTAGTACCCAAATATAAAAAAAATATTCTAGTTATGAACCTCCACTACTAATGTAGATTTATCAAGGATAATTTTCACATGGTACATTAAGCAGATTTTAATGACTCTAATAAATAGACCATTTTGTGGATCCTACTTACTAATCATAATGCTCAATCCATGAATAGACACAATTTCACATGTAGAAATTTATTAAGAATTTTTCATAAGTTCAAATAAACAAACCACTTTAGTGGCAACTATTTATTACTCACAAAATTGTCAATTTACGAGTGGAGATACATGTAGCTCATAAAATTATTTTATGAAAAATTTTGGACCACAACTTAAAAGTGACGCCAATAATATAAAACTCATACAAAATACCGTCATATTTCACTTAATTACAAACTCCAACCAGAGAACAAAAATTTTCATCGAAAATCCAAGACTAGTAATCACGTAGGCATGAAAACATAAACTAAACATTGAGAATTTTTCATGCACAAATATGCCAAACGATCCAATCATTAGTCATCCAGGATATCAAAATGAGGATTTCACTTTCTTACGAAATAATTATATCACCACACAATATCAATTATACCTTGTAAGACCTGGTCAATCTTACACCTTTATTATTGAATTTAATACTATAACACATCTATTTACTAATAAACAATGTGTAAACCTATTATATGACCAGTATTTAATCATGGAGACCATGGGGACTCACCCCTATCACCATTGAATTAAAAATGGATTAAAATTATTAAGAAATAGTTTCTAGAAAAAAAGAAAAACGTCCAATACACAGTCCAAACGACCTTAAAATGCAGAAAACCCCCATGATTTACTGCAAAAGCAATGGGCTTTTCTCACCACGTCGTTTTCGATGGACCCACAAAATTTTAGCCCGTCAAGTTCGCTGACCTCCGAAAATACGGGCAATTCGGTCAAAATCAGGTTTTGCGCTTTTCTAGGGTTTACCAAAAAAAATATCCAGATCATCCCAATCAAATATCACTAAAAATAGATCATGATTACAAGAATTGTCAAAAATTTTTGCACAGTTAATTCACAAAATAAGTTTTTCAGAAAACCACATATACATGTAATTCAAAAATGCACATAAACACGATATTCTTGTTTTATGAAAAACATAGTTATCTAATTCGATTTGAGTGGGCTCTGATATCAATTGATGGATTATTATATGCAGTAGAAGCAATCCCAGTATCAATATCATATGTGATCTAGACAACTAGTATAAATTGGAGTTCACGGGTTACCTATTGAAGCGTGAACAAAGCTCCTCTATTACGTGAGCCTCTAATTCCACAGCAACTCGATGAAATCACCATCATCGGCACGATAACGATTCCCGAACGTTCCACGATCTTCCACTGTGTTACCCAAATAATATCCGAAAAATAGCAATTTTGTGTGGGCGAAATATTCTAAGGAAAAGGGGCTGAAATTCGGCCATCGTGTGCTTTCCTCTCTAGGTGGAAAACCTTATGTATTTATAGCACAAGCTTTAAGGGTTAAAACCCTTTTCCAAAACCTGTTGGGTTTTCTTTTCCACCAGAAAAAGGTTCCTTTATTTTCTCTTATTTAGGCACGGTAGGGACCACAAAATTTAATTAACAAGGCTCCAATTATGGAATTAATTTTTAATTTTCGAAATTAATATCCACCATAATTAATTACGAATTATTCCACTAAAAATTCGTAATTGTACTCCTTATTCAATTTCGAAATCGTCCATTAAATCTTATTGGACTCCCCATGTTAAGATTCAGATACTAATCAATTAAATTAAATTACTGACGATTTAATTTATTGATTATTTCCTTTAGACTTTTACTTAACTTATTTCATCTGTCGGATACAAAATCCACCGTCCGAGTTTATACTTGAAAACTTATAAGCTTTCATAAAGGTGTATCATCAATCTCTAAATCGAGACATGGATTCCATCAACTAACTATTACTTCGCCAATGTACATTATTATTATCCAATTTACCATGCATATTGACCCACGAAAGTATCTCGCCTTTTAATAAATCAAAACAATAATAGTGCACACAACTAATAATAATTATATCAAGATTAAGAGTATAAGAACATTTAATGGCTAGAGAGTTTATTCTATTAAGTCAGTATAAAATACTTATCCCTACTTGGTCCATTCAATACATACAAAATGTACTAGTACAAGAAGTTGGAACTAAACCATTCCATAATCAAGAACAATTATATTTAATCTTGTGCTACAATCACTCCTGATGGTTTGTCCAATTCCATCATTAGATTGTGAACTGAAACTTTGTACTTATAAGAACCGATGATTTAATCTTTTGTGTGTAAGCTAAACCCAATACACTAAATCATCTGCCATATAAGCAAAGGACACAGAGTAATATATGATCTATTTAAAACTTTATTAAAATTGAATGAACAATATATCATATTAAATACTATATCTAAACCAAAGCCATGGTTAATAGTATATATCCCAACAATGTAGACAGTAGGTTGTCCTGTATTAATATTCTCATCTTATGTCAAATAAAAGGAGTTTACTGTATTTTTGACATAGAATGAAAGATTTATTGTATTTTATTTTTCTTGGGTGACAACATGTCTAACTAGTAAAGACTTGTCTAATATAATATAGTACAATGTTGTCTAACTATAATATAATACAATGTTGTCTAACTATACTATAATAATTTCTTCTCTCATTTTTCACAATGTATTCTCTTTTTCTCAAGAAAGATGATCGTTTAATAATAATAATAATAACAGTAACAGAAAATTAGAGAAAACAGGTGTAGACAATAAATTTGCGTCAGGAAAATAATCGAGAAGAAAAATATTACAACAATCGTAATATTCGATTTCAAATAATATGAGTGCATAATTTCTATGAATCCTCTGATTTTTCTTTCCAATAGTAAATAAATTCAAGGGGCCTTTGAGCTTGATCTTGAATATGTAGTTGTTGCCACGAACAATGATCTTTTTGTTGAGCTTGAGCTTGATTGGTTGAGCTTGACCTTGATTTGTTCTTCGTTCTTGAGCTTCAACTTGATTTGTTCTTCATTCTTGAGCTTGAACTTGATTGCTTGAAGCTTGAAACTGTGGAGGAATTTGCAGCATCTGATCCACGAGCTTTTGTTGCTTCTTGTTATAACTTCTAGTGTCTTTCTGAGTTATGAAGACCTCTATTTATAGTTGTAGGAGGGAAGAGTTATGATAAGAACAAACTCTTTCCGACCAATCAAATTGAAGTGTAACAAAACTGGTTTGATTGGCCAGAACATTTCACTCTCACATGTGGGCCAGTTTCATTGGCCTTTTAATTTGACATAGCATGCCTTGTCATTTTGACATGTGGCATGATCCCATTGGCTCTTCTGTTTGACTTGGCATGCCACGTCATTTGACACGTGACACCAAACTGGGCCTCTAGGAAGATGGCATCTTAGGCTTAATGAAGTGAGCTCATCACCTTTAGCCCAATTAAATGGGTAAGCCCAATAACATTGGGCCTCTATTTAAATCAATTAGCCCATAATATTTATTTAGGCCAAAATATATTTAATTTTAGATTAAATCCAAATTTAATATGAATTTCAAAATTTAACAAAAATTTAATGGCTTACAACAGGAAAAAAGAAATAACTATACCACCTGCGGACCTTCTTTACATGATTGTAACGACCCGATCGGTTGTTTTGAGCATTTGCACTTTGCTCGGTAGTGTGGGGGAACAAGTAGCTCCGTATTATGTATTAGGACTTGTGTGCAAAATTTGAGTTCATTCTGAGATGATTTGATATGTTTCGGCGTGAGTTTTTGGAAGTCGAATGTTCGAAAGTTTATTAAGTTTGATTTTAGGTTTGTTTCGTCATTTTGATATTGTTATGTGTGTTTTTCGGCCTCGAGTAGGTCGGTATTATGATATGGAACTTTTTGGTATGTTTGGCGGGGTCCTGAGGGGCTTAGGTGAGTTGCAGATAGGTTTGGGTTGTGTTGCTCTTGTTTTTCTTATGTTTCGACGTCGTTTCTTCAAGTATAAATGGTACCACATTGAACAAATGAGCTTCGATTTCTTTTTTGATTGAAGCATTAGATTTGTATCGTAATTACGGAGCCATAGCAAAAAGAATCGTCAAATTTGGACATCGTATGAGGATTTTATGGTGATTTTACTAAGAATTGGGTATCCAGATTTTTCAGATTACGAAATTGCCACTGACTGCGTTTTTAAAAATCTGCACTATGTCAAATATAGATACCAGCATATCTCCTTTAATATAAGGTCAAATGAAGTGATTCAGGAGCCTAACTTAACTACAATTTCACAAGGAATCCATCTGAGGCATCAAAAGTGAGTTTCGATATCATTTGGCATAAGAAACGAGGTAGAATAGTGTTAAAACGAGGGTTTTGTGCATTTAAGATATTTTGAGTTGGGGAGCTCGGAATTAGAAAATTTTCGAGAGTATATTTAGCATATAAATTGGGGTAAGTGCTCTCTACTCGGGTTTGGTTATATTTCGTGAATCTATCTTCGATTTAGGTTTTGGTTGATGAATTTTAGAAAAGAAATTGGGGGTTTTGGACTAAAGTTTCATAATATGAATTTTTGAGTTTTGAACACCAATTCGGGGTCAGATTTGAGTGAAAATAGAATGGTTGAACTCGTAATTGAATGGGTTGATGGATTTTATGATTTTTATCGAGTTTCGAGGTGCGGGCGCGGGTGGGAATTTTTTGCCGTTTTTAGACTTTTGGTTAAAGATCTGACCTTTTTCGATTGGGATTGGTTCATTTAGCATTGTTTAATGTAATTTGAGTTATTTTTTTATTAGTTTCGAGTCGTTCGGAGGTCGGAACGCGTGTGATGGCATTCTTGGAGCATCGCTTCGCTTGCTCGGTGTCGGAATTGACTTGTTTAAGATAAGTAACTCTTCTAAACTTAGTGTTGAGGGTATAAAACCCCAAATTACGTGCTATGTGATTGATGTTGAGGTGACGCACATGCTAGGTGACGAGCGTGTGAGCTTTCACCCTGTGAGTTGTGACACTGTTGTTTCCAGGGCACTGTTTAGTGGCCCAATTTGTTGATAATTGTGTTTCTCACTATGTGATAAAGTAATTGAGCTGTACATCACGCTAGATATCATGTTTAGGCTTTATGCTGGTATTGTTGGGACCTACAGTGGCTGTTTCTTGATGTCATCTCATTGAATTCATTAATATTTCGCACTCAGTCACATTCATGCATTCATATCATATCTCAGTCTCAGTTGTTACTTATTGATACATCATATCAGTGTTCCGGCTAAGTATTCATGATATTGTAAGCCCGTGGGTGAGATTGGAGATATTAATGACTGAGTGAGGCCGAGAGCCTGATTATGAGAGATAGTTATGGGATCGGGCTGCACGCTGCAGCATGTTTCATTGATCATTGAGTAAGGTCGATGGTCTGATTAATTTATGCCATGATTGGCTTGTTATAGCGCTTGGGCTTAAGAAGCCCCTCCGGAGTCTGCATAGCCCTACTGAGCGTGGTTGATAATATTCAGTGATGGATCTTTTCTTGGTATGCAGATGGATCTTCTCCATGAGGCTGGATTGACCTGTTTTCTTGGTACTAGATGACTTATAGTCAGTGACGTATATATTCCGGGATAGATCTTCCCTGGCTACATCTTGTTCATGGTAGTCGTAGATTTATAAAACCCCGTTTATGTACTTTTCAAACAAAAGATGTACTTATTTCACACGAGCTTTGTAAACTCTATTCTTAGAAGTTCATGATTTGTACTACCAGTCCTTGGGAATTGTGTAAGATTCAGATAACTCCTATGTTTAATTATTTATTTAATATTGATGGAATTGGATAGTTATTAGTTGGCTTACCTAGCGTGTTGGGTTAGGTGCCATCACGACTAGTGGATTTGGGGTCGTGACAGATTGGTATCAAAGCTCTGGGTTCATAGGTTCTACAAGTCAAGAGCAAGTGTCTAGTAGAGTCTTGCGGATCGGTATGATGATGTCCATACCTATCTTCGAGAGGCTACAAGGCATTTAGGATATTCTTGCTATCTTTCTTTCCTTATCGTGCGGCATTGATTTAGCTAGAAGCGTAAACCTTTGAATTCCTTCCACGCATTCGTATGCACAGTTGAGTGCTCGGTATCGGATGTGCATCGACGGCTTGTGATTCCTTAGATGAGGTACGAGATGTGATTTTTGTGTGTTGATGATGGGCCACTCTAGAGGACTTGAGGCCGGGTTTTGACTGTAGCTTGAGCATTGAGGTGTTGATTATGTGAGCATGTGCTTTTGGATTTATGTGTCCGGAAGTGTCTCTATTAGTGGAATTTATGGCTGGATGGATACGTGATGAGTATGATGTAACTGCGAGATATATTCATACGATTTGAATATGACGAGAAGGATTTGCTTGAGGTGTAGAAAAAACTATTTGGTGCTTGATTTCCATCTTGATTTGAGGTATAGTCTCGAGTTATGGGTGTGTTGAAGGATCCTTTTCATGTTGTTTAGTTGAGGAGTGGAGTAGATTTTCATGTCGTGATATGAGTTCAGACTCAGGAAGATTAAGTTGTTGGGCAAATAGTTATGACTGTGGAAGGGTATAGAAAGATGTCAATTTGAAGCTAAGCAGGTGGTTATCTCTTGGGAGATGTCCTGAGGTTATGTGATCCCTATGTTGTTTTGTTGAGAGTTCTCTTTTACCAGTGAACTATATGTAGTGCAATTTGAGTTTGGATCGCTTGTGAAAGTTGGCTTGACTGTTACGAGGATCAATATAAGATTTGCAAATGATTTGAGGTGTCATATGGTTTATGTTACATGAGCTTAGGAAGGATTTAGTTGAATCCTATTGCGGTGTTATGCCAGTATGGGGGTGGCTATTGTAAGTTATCAGATGCTTTATTCCTTTGATTTGAGCCAAGTGGGAGAGTCTGCTATCGAGGGGTTGATTGTATGGATATATGTTGTAGTAGTTTCAGTTTGAGGTATACTGGTGAATCAGTTATGGCTTGCAGAAGCCGAGATCGGGGGTGAGTAAAGGAAATTTTGAATATGGTATTATGCTTTATGAGTGCATGAAAATCACGGAATGATTTGAGTTGTTATTTGTGAAGAAAATTTATCTGGTTACATTAAGGTGGGGGTTACTTCCTTGGGTGTTGGAGTGCTAATGGGGCAGATGTTGTTCGGTCTGTTTGATCAGTCTAATTGAGATTTGAGCAGAGTGGATGACTCTCGAGAATGGTTGTAATGAATTCAAGATTTATACGCGGCAATTGAGAATGTTGTGGATTTGTATATGGCTAGAAGATGAGAGTTACATTGGATGGTATCGAGACTCGTAGTATTTTTTGCATCATTGTGGATTCTACATTTCAGTATCAAGAAGGTAAGATGAACAGCTGGAAAAGCACAAGAAGGTCTCTTCATAGTGGGTATCTCGGTTGTGGTACTTTTGTGGTGCTTAAGAGAGCATTTCGCGGCTTATTAGCCATAGGGCGGTGTGGTATTATGGCAAGGGAAGTATCAATTTGAAGGTAATTCAGAAGGAACTCGGATAATTAGGACAACATGGTAGGAGGTTGGATCGGCATGGTAATGGATATGATTAGTTCTTTGGGTGCTTATGAGGTAATGAGTTTCTACAGGTGTTTCATGGTATTGCTCTTGGGTTTTGACGGCCTACGTAGCTTGATGAGTTAGAGAGATTCAGTTCTGTCTGCTTGGGTAAGTACAAATGGGTTTCGGAGAGTTCTTAATGGTTTCTACCGCGGTTGAGATGTATATTTCCTACTGGTGTGTGAGACATGTTGCGTATTGCAATTTTCTCCTGAATGGGATCAAATAAAGAGTTCTTAGCTAATTGAGTGCGTAGTTGCTTGTGACTCGGAGTGGATTATGAAGTTCTAGTATTTTTCATACGATGGCATGGTATATGCGATGTGTTATGTGAGATCGAGATTGGCAAGTGCAAGGTCACGGTTCAGTTTTGAAGGGAAGTTCATGAGTCCTTAGGCAGCATGGACAGTTTCAGATGACTAGGTAAATGATATTACAATCTGGTATGGCTTGATAAAAGTATACATTTCAGAAGGGGCAATGTGTTTTTGTTTATGAACACTTCATTGGTATTGCGTTATTCTCTTGTATAATCGACTGCTGATGTTCGAGTTTTGCTTTATGGAGCAGAAGAGTTATAGAAGTATTTCTTGTGGGATGATCGCGTATTGGAGAAGTGTTAGGCATTCAAGCGATGGAGTTGAGATTAGATATGGTGATTTGTGTGTTCTATGGATTTGGAGACTGGGAGTTCTCATGACGAGATTGTTTCGTGGTTGTGGACTGTGAAAATGTAGCCAAGGTTGGGCAGAGGATAGTATGTGTTGTGATTCAGTCATTGTGGACTTTCGGAGGGTTATATATCTATTGTGGGTGACGAAAGTTGATTTGGGGTTCATTGGTAGGCCAATATGGGTTTGTGTTCTACACCGGGTCGGATTTGTTGATTCCGAACTGCTATTGTTGTGGGATGTGCCATTCAGTTGTTGTTGAGCTTATTCGTGTTCTGAAATGATTTGTGAGTTACCCTTCTATGTTACGAGGAGTTGTGAATCGTTGTTTATATGCACACATGGCGAGGTTCTATTTGGGCTTATAGCGGAATTTGAGCAAGATGAGTATTCGGGCATTTCGTGATTGATTATATGTTGGATAAGTTCTTCTCGGATGGTGGCATTGTGTTATTTTCTCTCCTTGGTTGTGGTAATGCACTTTGGGTACTTGATGTCGAATTTCATGTGGTTATTGATCTTGAGTAAGGCGGCTCGAGGAAGATAAAATGGACCGGCGTTTGGATGGGGTCACGCATTGCAGTGAAGTTATGTTGAGATATGATCCTTGGTGTCAGATTCGTATGTTTTGGTTCTACGATGTGTGCTAGGCTCTTAGCATGGTGTTGTGATGGTACTTGTTAAAATGGCAGGACAATTCTCTCGTTTCAGTTATTTTCACGATTGAGTACATTTGGGATGTTACTATTGGGTGCACAAATTGCACAGGTTATGGCTTCGGGTTGCATTGATGTGTCATGTCACCAGAGTGGTCGTGTTGGATGAGATGGGGTCATTGGACTTAGAATGAATACTATCAGAATTGATTGGAAGGATAATATCGGAAGTCGAATTAGAAATCTGCTATAGTTCCTGTCGGAGAAGAGGGAGCTCCATGACTTGTTGGTCTGACGATTGGTTATGAGTTTATGCATGTTTCTTTCATTGTTGGCAGTATATGAAGGTGTTAGAACAAGGCTCTGTTTGATAAGAGGTTTACTACCGGTATTGAGTTGTTTTGAGTAGCTACTGTGATTAGAAGCTATCGCTATGAGTGTTTGAGTTATATGGTATACCATGTGATTTCATCTTGAGTTATGTCTATGGCTTGATACAGCTTGTTCAGACTTATATAGTGTGTAGATGCGAGATTCTGATCTTATAGAAAAATTTCGGATGTGGAAATTGGATTCTAAGGCTTATGGGCTAGGTTGGATTAAGAAATTTCAATCATGTTATTTTATCAGATCTATATGGGATAGAGTGACGTGGGATCACCCCTGGGTATGTGCATAGTGAGGTTACACAGTGATATAAAGGCATTTAAAACAACTCTGGGCACGTTCGAGGATGAACGTATGTTTAAGTGCGGGAGAATGTAATGACCTAACCCGGCGTTTTGAGCATTTGCACTTTGCTCGGTAGTTTAGGGGTACGAGTAGCTCTGTATGATGTATCAGGACTTGTGTACAAAATTTGAGTTCATTCCGAGTTGATTTGATATGTTTCGGCGTGAGTTTTTGGAAGTCGAAAGTTCGAAAGTTTATTAAGTTTGATTTGAGGTGCGTTTCGTCGTTTCGATATTGTTATGTGAGTTTTGAGGCCTCGAGTTGGTCTGTATTATGATATGGAACTTGTTGGTATGTTTAGACGGGGTCGCCAGGGGCTTAGGTGAGTTTCGGATAGGTTTGGGTTGTGTTACGCTCGTTTTTCTTATGTTCTATGTCGTTTCTTCAAGCATAAATGGTACCTCATTGAACAAATGAGTTCCAATTTCTGTTTTGGTTGAAGAATTAGATCTGTATCGCAATTACGGAACCATAGCAAAAATAATCGTCAAATTTAGATATCGTATGAGAATTTTATGGTCATTTTACTAAGAATTGGGTTGCCAGATTTTTCAGATTAATTACGAAATTTCCACTGACTGCGTATTTAAAAATCTACACTATGTCCAAATATTGAAGTCAACATGTGTCCTTCAATTTAAGGTCAATGGAGTGATTCAAGAGCCTAACTTGACTAGAATTTCACAAAGAATCCATTGGAGGCATCAAAAGTGAGTTTCGAGATCTTTTGGCACAAGAAACGAGGCAGAATAGTGTTTAAACCAAGGTTGTGTACATTTAACATATTTTGAGTTGGGGAGATCGGAATTGGGAAATTTTCGAGGCGATTTTCAGCATATGAATTGGGGTAAGTGTTCTCTACTCGATTTTGGTTATATTTCGTGAATCTATCTTCGATTTTAGGTTTTGGTTGATGAATTTTCAAGAAGAAATTGAGGGTTTTGGCCTAATGTTTCATATATGATGTTTTGAGTTTTGAACACTGATTCGCGGTCGGATTTGAGTGAAACTAGTATGGTCGAACTCGTAATTGAATGGGTTGGCGGATTTTGTGAGTTTTGTCGGGTTTCGAGGTGCTGGCCCGTGTTAAGCTTTTTGGCCGATTTTGGGCTTTTGATTAAAGATTCTACCTTTTTCGATTGGGATTGGTTCCTTTAGCATTGTTTGATGTATTTGAATTGTTTTTGATTAGTTTCGAGCCGTTCATAGCTCGCAACGCGCCTGATGGCATTCTTGGAGCATCGCTTGGCTTGCTCGATGTCAGAATTGGCTTGTTTATGATAAGTAACTCTTCTAAACTTAGTATTGAGCGTATAAAACCCCAAATTACGTGCTATGTGATTGATGTTGAGGTGACGCACATGCTAGGTGACGGGCGTGTGGCGTTCACCCAGTGAGTTGTGACTCTGTTGTTTCCAGGGCACTATTTAGTGGCCCACTTTGTTGATATTGTGTTTCTCACTATGTGATAAAGTAATTGAGCTGCACATCACGCTAGATATCATGTTTAGGCTTCATCTGGTGTTGTTGGGATCCATAATGGTCGTTTCTTGCTGTCATCTCATTGAATTCATTGATATTTTGTACTCAGTAACATTCATGCATTCATATCCCATCTCACTCTCAGTTGTTACTTATTGATACAACATATCATTATTCCAGGTCAGTTTTCATGACATTGTGAGCCTGTGGGTGAGATTGGAGAGATTGATGTCTGAGTGAGGCCGAGAGCCTGATTATGAGAGACTGTTATGTGATCGGGCTACACGCCGCAACATGTTTTATTGATTATTGATTAAGGCCGAGGGCCTGGCTGATTTATGCCATGATTGGCTTGTTATAGTGCTTGGGCTGAAAGTGCCCCTCCGGAGTCTGCACACCCCCAGTGAGCGCGGTTGATTATATTTAGGGATGGATCTTCTGGTATGGAGATGGATCTTCTCCATGAGGCTGGATTGGCCTGTTTTCCTTGGTACATGATGACTTATAGTCAGTGATGTATATATTCCAGGATGGATCTTCCCTGGGCCGTATGGGCCATATACAGTACCGAGTGGTTGATTATGATGAGTTAAAGGTGTGATACAGTGAGGTTGATTACTCTGAGAGTATGCGTACATGATTCATCTCTGAGGTACATGACATTGGCATGCATCTCTGACATACATGCATAGAGATGCATTTTCCTCATGATGTACGCCATCACGTCATTCATGACATTTTTCACACATTGATTTGTGGTCATAGAGAGGCATCTCCCACTTGCTATCTGGAAAGAAAATGAAACATCTTATTTATTTTGAAAAGGAGTTTTGGAAAAGAAAATAGTTTTTTCAAGCTATCTCATATTTCACGACGTTTTCGGTAAAGAATTTGAGTTTTCACTAAAACTCTTGAAAGGCGGAACTATTTTGGGAAAACTGTGAAAAAGCTTAACACTTATTCTCTAAGTTACTTCCTTATTTATATGCTTTACATTGTTATGAACTGTTATTGGATATTGGTGTTGGACCCGACCTATGTTCTAGCTCATCACTGCTTTCAACCTAAGTTTAGGCTTGTTACTTTTTGAGTACATGGGGTCGGTTGTATTCATACTGCACTTCCTGCACAGTGTGTGCAGATCCCGGATGCCCATGTTGCTGCGTTTGATGGTTGCTGGATTTGAAGGCGTACCTACATTTCGGTTGTGGTTTCCTCTTGTTCATGGTAGTCGTAGATTTATAAAACTCGATTTATGTACTTTTCAAATAGAAGATGTATTTATTTCATACCAGCTTTGTAAACTCTATTCTTACAAGCTCATAATTTGTACTACCAGTCCTTAGGAATTGTGTAAGATTCAGACAACTCCTATGTTTAATTGTTTATTAAGTATTGATGGAATTGGATAGTTGTTGGTTGGCTTACCTAGCAGGTTGGGTTATGTGCCATCAGAACTAGTGGATTTGGGGTTGAGACAATGATATATCCTAATTATGAAAATTACATATAGAATCCAATAACTAATTACACGGTATAAGAAATCTAGTAAAAATTAAATCTTGGATCTTTTTAATGACCACGTATTATATGGGATAATATCCCTATATTTAGCCAATATTGTGATTTGTTTCTCTCCTAAACAACTATTAATTCCTCAAAACACACAGCAGTAACAAATGTGTGATGACCCTAAAGGTCATCTTATATTTTAGAACTCGATTATTGATCACGGCCCTAAAGGAGTAGCACCCACCTCATCAATCTTGCTTTCGAATCCTTCTTAGTCGTCAAATACCGGAGGGCTGCATGGTCCGTGTGTATGATCACCTTTGCTCCCATAAGATAAGGTCAAAATTTCTCCATCGCGAACACAATAGCCAATAGCTCTTTTTCCGTCACTGTGTAGTTTCTTTGGGCCTCATTCATCGTCTTGCTAGCATAATACACAGGATGGAACATTTTGTTGATCCTTTGGCCTAGCACCGCACCCACCGCTACATCACTCGCATCGCACATAAGTTCAAAAGGCAAATCCCAATTAGGTGCGGTGATGATAAGAGTTGTGGTCAACTTGTGTTTCAATAGCTCAAAAGATTCCATGCACTTCTCATCAAAGATAAACTTGACATCCTTCTCTAACAATTTGCAAAGCGGGTTCACAATTTTTGAAAAATCTTTAATGAATCGCCGGTAGAACCCGGCATGACCAAGAAAACTCCTCACCCCTTTGACAGAAGTAGGGGGAGGGAGCCTTGAGATAACCTCTATTTTTTCCTTATCAACTTCAATTCCTTGCCTTGAGATTTTGTGACCCAATACAATTCCCTCTTGCACCATAAAGTGACATTTCTCCCAATTGAGCACAAGGTTGGTTTCTTCACATCTTGCCAAAACCCTATCCAAGTTCACCAAACATTCTTCAAATGAATCTCCCACCACGCTGAAGTCGTCCATGAATACCTCCAAGATATCCTCCACCACGGTCGGTGAAAATTGCCATCATACATCTTTGGAAGGTCGCTGGGGCATTACATAGTCCGAATGGCATTCTCGAGAAAGCGAACGTGCCATAAGGACATGTAAAGGTTGTCTTCTCCTGATCCTCCGGGGCAATGAGAATTTGATTATACCCTGAGTAGCCATCTAGAAAACAACAAAAGGCCCGGCCCGCAAGACGATCAAGCATTTGGTCCAAGAATGGTAGTGGGAAATGATCTTTTCTTGTCACCTTGTTCAGCTTTCTATAGTCCATACACACTCTCCAACCCGTAACTGTCCGAGTAGGAATCAACTCATTGTTGGCATTGGTCACTACCGTCATTCCACCCTTCTTTGGCACACATTGGACCGGAGAGGTCCATGAACTATCCGAGATCGGGTTAAAACCACACCCGGCGTCAAGCCACTTGATAACCCTCTTTCTTTACCTACTTCTTGCATCACCTCGTTGAGTCTCCTTTGATGTTCAAGAGATGGCCGTGCATCCTCCTCCAAGATGATCTTATGCATGCAAAATGCGGGGCTTATTCCCCTGATGTCCGCCAAAGTCCATCCTATTGCCCTTTTTCGCTTTTGAAGCACCTCCACAGTGGCCTCAACCTGCAAGTTAGTAAGGCAAGAAGAAAGAATAACTAGAAGAGTAGAATTAGANGATGCCCCAAACATAAAAAATATCCACCTCAAGAATCGTATTGAGGGGCATCTCATCCTTCTTTGAAATACCGCCGGCTCTTTGACATGCATCACATCTCTTCACCAAGTCACTAGCATCCTTGAACAGTGTCGGCCAATAGAATCCGCAACTCAAAACATTTGAGGCTGTCCTTACCCCCCCCGTGATGGCCACCACAGGGAGAAGAGTGACAGGCCTCCAATATGCTCATTTGTTCACTTTCCGGTACACATCTTCTTATCACTCCATCCGTGCAAATTTTAAACAAATACGGATCATCCCAATAGAAATCCAAGCTATCCCGCTTGAGTTTCTTCCTTTGGTTGGAAGAGAGCTCACACGGGACATTACCAGTCACAATGAAGTTGGCGATGTCCGCGAACCATGGCATATCACACATAGAAACGGAAAGAAGCTGCTCGTCGGGGAACCTATCATTAATCTCAATACCATCACATGGTCTCCCCTCTTCCTCTAATAGGGACAAATGGTCCGCAACTTGATTCTCGCTTCCCTTTCTATCCACAATCTCTAAATCAAATTCCTAAAGGAGTAGCACCCACCTCATCAATCTTGCTTTCGAATCCTTCTTAGTCATCAAAAACCGGAGGGCTGCATGGTCCGTGTGTATGATCACCTTTGCTCCCATAAGATAAGTTCGAAATTTCTCCATCGCGAACACAATAGCCAATAGCTCTTTTTCCGTCACTGTGTAGTTTCTTTGGGCCTCATTCATCGTCTTGCTAGCATAATACACAGGATGGAACATTTTGTTGATCCTTTGGCCTAGCACCGCACCTACCGCCACATCACTCGCATCACACATAAGTTCAAAAGGCAAATCCCAATTAGGTGCGGTGATGATAGGAGTTGTGGTCAACTTGTGTTTCAATAGCTGAAAAGACTCCATGCACTTCTCATCAAAGATAAACTTGACATCCTTCTCTAACAATTTGCAAAGCGGGTTCACATTTTTTGAAAAATCTTTAATGAATCGCCGGTAGAACCCGGCATGACCAAGAAAACTCCTTACCCCTTTGACAGGCGTAGGGGGAGGGAGCCTTGAGATAACCTCGATTTTTGCCTTATCAACTTCAATTCCTTGCCTTGAGATTTTGTGACCCAATACAATTCCCTCTTGCACCATAAAGTGACATTTCTCCTAGTTGAGCACAAGGTTGGTTTCTTCACATCTCGCCAATACCCTATCCAAGTTCACCAAACATTCCTCAAATGAATCTCCCACCACGCTAAAGTCGTCCATGAATACCTCCAAGATATCCTCCACCATATCGGTGAAAATTGCCATCATACATCTCTGGAAGGTTGCCGGGGCATTACATAGTCCAAATGGCATTCTCGAGAAAGTGAACGTGCCATAAGGACATGTAAAGGTTGTCTTCTCCTGATCCTTCGGGGCAATGAGAATTTGATTATACCCCGAATAGCCATCTAGAAAACAATAAAAGGCCCGGCCCGCAAGACGATCGAGCATTTGGTCCAAGAATGGTAGTGGGAAATGATCTTTTCTTGTTGCCTTATTCAGGTTTCTATAGTCCATACACACTCTCCAACCCGTAACTGTCCGAGTAGGAATCAACTCATTGTTGGCGTTGGTCACTACCGTCATTCCTCCCTTCTTTGGCACACATTGGACCGGAGAGGTCCATGAACTATTCGAGATCGGGTAAACCACACCGGCGTCAAGCCACTTGATAACCTCCTTCTTTACTACTTCTTGCATCACCTCGTTGAGTCTCCTTTGATATTCAAGAGATGGCCGTGCATCCTCCTCCAAGATGATCTTATGCATGCAAAATGCGGGGCTTATTCCCCTGATGTCCGCCAAAGTCCATCCTATTGCCCTTTTTCGCTTTTGAAGCACCTCCACAGTGGCCTCAACCTGCAATTTAGTAAGGCAAGAAGAAAGAATAACTGGAAGAGTATAATTAGAGCCCAAGAATTCATGTGTGGAGGAAGTGGTTTCAACTCCAACACCGGTGGCTCCTCAATTGATGGCTTGGTTGGCGGAGTTTTGCGATTCTCAAGATCCAAAGATAGCTTCCTAGGCTTATATGAATATGAACCCATTCCATGCAATGCATTCACGCACTCCACTCTACCGGCATCATCATTGATATCCATGTTAAGAAGCACGGCATCAAGAGGATCTTCAACATTAATCAAGGCACTTGTGTCATCCACTATCACCGCCATGACAATGTCCACAAATGAACACACCTCCGTGCTATTGGGTTGTCTTATTGATTTGCACACATAAAATACCACCTTCTCATCACCCACACGGAATGTCAATTCCCCTACTTCCACATCAACCAATGCCTTCCCCGTAGCTAGGAAAGGTCTTCCAAGAATGATTGGCACCTCAAAATCCACTTCGCAATCCAATATCACAAAATCCGCCGGCAATATGAACTTATCAACACGAACAAGTACATCATCAATTATGCCCAAGGGACGCTTCATAGATCGGTCCGCCATTTGAAGTCTCATGGAAGTTGGTCTCGGTTGACCGATCCCCAAGGTCGTGAAAACGGAATATGGCATTAAGTTGATACTAGCCCCCAAGTCACATAGGGCTTTAGCAAAATCCGCACTACCAATAGTGCACGGAATAGTGAAAGCACCCGGATCCTCGAGTTTTGGGGCCATAGAATGAACAATAGAACTCACTTGGTGCGTCATTTTAATTGTCTCACACTCCATCGACCTCTTCTTGGTTACCAAATCCTTCATAAATTTTGCGTACCCCGGCATTTGTTCAAGGGCCTCCACCAATGGCACATTTATAGTAAGACTCTTCATCATTTCAATGAACTTTTTGAATTGGTTGTCTCCTTTTTGCTTTGCTAATCTTTGCGGGTAAGGTGGAGGTGGCCTAGGCACGGGTGACTTAGCCTTGGGCACCGCCGGCTCGGGTATATCAATAATGTGTTCCCTAGACGGGTTCACGGCATCTTGAGTCTCTACCCCGGCCTCATTATCAATATCAATCCGCACATCATTTGTCACTATTGGTTCAACCACATTGTCAACACTCAAAGGCACATCATCATCATGCGACTCAACTTCATCATTCACAACCCGATTCTCATCCGAGGCATGCACATCACCGCCTCTTCCACTCCTAGTTGTAACTGCCATCACATGATTGTTACCCCCCTTTGGGTTCACCACCGTGTCACTTGGTAGCGCACCTTTAGGTCGGGTATTTAAAGCTTGAGAAATTTGTCCTATCTGCACCTCTAGGTTCCGGATAGATGTGTTATGTGAAGCCAATTGTGCGTCAGAATCTTGGTTCTTTTTCATCATCTGGTCGAACATCATCTCTATCCATCCCATATCACTTCCGGAAGAACTAGGCCCTTGCGACTGAAAGGGGGGTGGATTGTTTGGTTGTTGGAACATGGGGGGCCTTTGAAAGCCTTGCCCCTTACCACCATTATTCCACCCTCCTTGATTACTATTGTTGTTGTTCCAATTGTTGTTGTTCCCGTTCCAATTGCCTTGGTTGTTTCCTTGATTACCCCAATTGTTGTTCCGATTGTTACTGTTCCAATTGTTACCACCTTGTTGTTGATTATTGTTATTCCAATTTCCGCCTCCTTGTTGATTGCCACAATTGCCTTGGGGGCGCCATTGTTGATTCCCTTGATTTCCTCTATTGCCTTGGTAGTTATTGACATATTGGCATTCCTCACTTTGATCATCATAACACTCGTTCGAATAACCACCACCATAATTGTTGTTGCAAATTGCTCACCATTACCTTGAGGTTGTTGTTGCCCTCTTTGCCTCCTTTTTAGCATAGAAACATTCTCCATTGCATTGACTTGGCGCGGATTTTGTACTTGTTGCAATTGCGCCTTCGCCAACTGATTCATTGTTGTTGTAAGTTCGGCAATAGCTTGGCCATGGTCATTCAACTCCTTGTGCAAATGGATGACCGTGGGGTCACCTTGGGGTACATTCGCTCGGCTTTGCCATGCCGAAGAGGTGTCGGCCATTTCATCAAGTACATCATAAGCCTCTTGGTAAGAAAGTTTTATAAAGTTCCCACCGGCCAATTGGTTCACAATGCACTGATTCGTGGTGTTGATGCCCCTATAGAAAGTCTGCTGGATCATCGCCTCAGTCATGTCGTTGTTAGGGCACTCCTTAACCATTGTTCTCTCCCAGATCTCGTGCAATGGTTCCGTTGGCATTTGCTTGAAAGCTAGAATCTCATCCCGAAGAGCTGCCATATGACTTGGAGAAAGAACTTGGCAATAAATTTGTCCGCCAATTCATCCCATGTGGTGATAGAATGATTGGGTAACCTTTCTAACCAGTCCAACGCTTTACCCCGAAGAGAAAACGGGAAAAGCCTCAATCTCAACGCATCCTCTGACACGTTTGTTTGTTTGCTGCCCCAGCAAGTATCTACGAACCCCTTCAAGTGCTTGTATGCATTTTGGTCGGAGGCGCCCGTAAAATATCCCCTTTGCTCGAGCAAGGTCAACATAACATTTGTGATTTGAAAGTTCTCCGCCCGGATTCGGGGAGGAACAATGGCACTCGCGTACCCTTGATTAGGAAGAACCCTTGGGACTGGTCTTGGCGGTGGCGGAAGAGGGTATGGAATAGGATTGTTGTCACTTGCGTTGGCCGGACGGCCTCTACGTGGAACTTGAGGTGGTATAACCTCTTCGGGCTCAAGATCCTCTACCTCCTCCCCCGCGTTCACGTTGCCAAGAGGGTCGTTTGCATTGAGAGCCATAGTACCTGAATGATTGACACAAATAGAATTAGTAAACAAGAAGGAAAGAGAAGCAAAACACAAAACTAACTAAACCGATAGTCAACACCGTAAGCTCCCCGGCAATGGCGCCAAAAAGTGATCGCGGCCGTCTCAACACTACACAATGGTAGGAAGAGTGGGTAGCAATAACTAATACCCGAATAGTGGATCGGGGTCGAATTTCCACAGGGAGCTAGTAAAGGAGTTATAATATCGGTCTAGCCTAGAGTTGCGGTTGTGCTTCTAATTGCACTCCTAACATTTTTGGGGGTTTTTATATTTAAAACTACTATTGTAATCTAAGGATTAAAGCTAAATTATGCTAAGGGAATATTGCTAAGTTGTGCTTAATATAGGAAAAAGGCACTAGGGTCGTGACACTACCTAGGTGGCTAGCTAACGGGAAGAAACTACTAAGGGGAAATTGATAAATCTGGGTTTAGTGCTATGGCCGTTGCACAATTGCACTCATTCTCACACCTCTCGGTAGAGAGAACGATTTGCCCAATTGACTCTCTCGAGACCAATTAGGTAGGCCAATTAAACCGGGCAACTAGGGCTCAAGTAGGGTAGTTACTCTTTCGAGGTTTAACCCGTTAATTGGAACTACCATTCTCATGGGTCCATCCCAATTCCTTGTTGGGTTAACTTTTAGGGTCATTTGACTCTCTCTCTCAAGAAGAGTTAGACCCACTAAGCTTGAATTCATGTTTGCAACCACAAATTCTAGATTGAAACACAAAATCAACCCAAATAACAAATACCCAATCTCAATCTCACCTTAGAATGCAACACCCATTAACTACCCACACTAGGGTTGAGCCACAACCCTAGCTAATGGGTTTATCTAGACATAATTAAAGAAGAAACAGTAGAAATAGATGATGAAATGAACATAATAATTGATTAATATTTAAAATCTATGATATTCAAGAGTAAAAATGCCAAAATAGGCTACAAAACACTTCTCACGAGCGCAGCTCTTGTTTAGCAGCTAAAACATAACCTAAAAATGTTAAAAAGATCTATTGATACCGAGCTAGAAAATTTGGACAAAAATGCCCCTTCGGGGTAGGCGCGGACCGCGCAAAAAGGGAGTGCGACCGCATTGGCTCTTGGACTCTTGAACTCTTTTCTCTGAAGTTGGGACCGCGGACCACGCAAAAATGTAGCGCGGCCGCGTTTGAAGATGGGCGCAGACCGCGTATGAATTGAGCGCGACCGCATGGCAGTACTTTGGCAAAAACACCATCTCTCTGAATCTCATCCACGCGGACCGCACTGATTTGTAGCGCGGCCGCGTGGAACTTTTCCTTGAATTTGCAAGCCTCTAAACCTCACAAGCGCGGACCGCGTAAAGAGGAGCGCGGACCGCGCAGAAATGCCCTTGATGAACCAGTCTCTGAATATCCTAGCGCGGCCGCGTGGCAAAACAGTGCGGTCGGCGCTAGGTCTTCTTGTTCCCCACTTCAATTGGTCTTTGACACATGGCAGGTTTCACTCCGTTTTGAGCCGATCTTTGACATTTGTCATCTTGTCGCTCAAACCTGCAATCAAGCGCAACTTGTAAGCATTTTGGGACTATTTTGTGGCAATTTCATAACAAAAGCAATAGCAAGTAGGGGTATAATCATGTTAAAATCCTAACTTATCAACTATGTGCTCTTAAGTTTTAAAAATTGCATTTTTATCCTCCCCAATTTACGTGCGCAGTCCGGGCATTTTTCCAAAAAGCTTTTATGTTGAAAGTTAATGAAAATAAGAATTTTTGCCTAAAAAGTTGACTTTAGTTGACTTCGGTCAATGTTTTGAGTAAACAGACTCGGACCCATGTTTTGATGGTCCGATGGGTTCGTAATGAAATATGGGACAAGGGGCGTATCCCCGGAATCAAATTCCGAGGTCCCTCGCTCGAGTTATGATTTTTTGTTGAAAATTGAATGTCTGAAAATCTAATGGTTTTTAAAAATTGATTGATATTTGGCCTTGTTGATACCGGGTCCGTATTTGGTTTCCGGAGCCCGGTACAGGTCCAATATAATATTTATAACTTAGTTGTGAAATTTGGTGAGAAACGGATTGGTTTGATGTGATTCGGACGTCCGGTTGTGGAGTTAGAAGTTTTAAAGCTTTCTTGAAAATTTCATTCAATTTGGAGTTCAATTCGTAGTTCCAGGTGTTATATGTTTTGGCGCTTTGATCGCTTGAGCAAGTTTGTATGATATTTTAAGACTTGTATGCATGTTTGGTTTGGAGCCTCGAGGGCTCGGGTGAGTTTCGGATAGGCTACGGGATAGTTTGGACATTGGAAAAATCTGGTTTTTTTGACTTCAATGTCATCTGGTGTTTTCTTCTTCGGGTTCGTGAAGGAACTCTCACTAACGCGAAGAGTAAACTGGGGCAGGATGAGTTTCTTCTTTGTGAACACGAAAGCTGGGACGCGAACGCGGAGCAATGAGGGCATTACCCTTCATGAACGTGGCTAGCCTCTCGTGACCGTAGGCATGGGACCTGGGGCAGGGGAAACTGATCAATACTCTTTGCGAATGCTGCACAGGGCTCGCGAACACGTAGGCTGGTGGGTATAAGTCTTCGTGAACGTGAAGGGTATCTCACGAACGCGTAGGCTATTTACGTCGCTGCTTCGCGAATACAAAGAAGGTGTGACGCCCAGACTTTAAGAAATTTCAAATGCGGGTTGTTACCCATTTTTCATAAACTCTCCATCAGAGCTCGGCCTAGGTGCGATATTGAAGGGAAAACTAAACACCAATTCATAGGTTTGTGCTCTTCAACTCACTATCTTCCATTTCTAACATCACCCGTTGAATTCCTAGCCCTAATCTTTGTTCTTTCATGGTAGAAAACTAGGGATTTAGGAAGAATTGGGGGGGTTTTGCAAATTGGGGATTTAGACCACGAATTGAGGTCGAATTCCAAAAGGAATTATATATCCGAGCTCATGTGTGAATGTGTAAATGCATTTTGGTCCGAACCTCAGGTTTTGACCAAGCGGGCCCGGGGGTCAGTTTTTGACTTTTTGGGGAAAAGTTTGAGAAATCTAGATTTATGCATTGTAGTTGATTCCTTTAGCAACAATTGATGTTATTGAGTTAATTGTGTCTCGATATGAGTGGTTTGGAGGTGGATACTAGAGGAAAAGCGATAATTGAGCATTGATTGGCTCGCGAAGCGAGGTAAGTGTCGTGTCTAACTTTGACTCGAGGGATTAGGAAGCCTTGACTTATTTGCTATATGAAATTCATGTGAGTGGTGTATAGGTGAGGTGACGAGTACCTATGCGCCGCCAAATTTATATGTTTTTGCCTGTTTCTTTCCCGTTGTTCTCATATTGTCTCTTTTCCTCTCATAACTGCAACATGCCTTACTTGTATTTCCATGCTTGATTGCTACTTGTTAGACATTGTTTCCCTTTGCTGAAAGTATTAGTTATTTCGTAGTTTCGTTGCTTTCATTTATTTGCTTAAGCTGGTTATCGGTACTTTCAAGTCATATTCTGGGTTGGTCTCGCTGAGTAGTATTTCTTGTGTAAAGTCTCATAGTGTATAAGCTTCCTAATTATTTTGGTTTGAAGTTGAGCCTTGAGAATGGTTATGTGACTTAAATTGTGAAATTTTTGTACTTGTTGAATAACTGATAATATGTACGGTGGGATCGGGTTGCGCGCCGCAACGGGTGGAATAAGGGTGATATATTGAGGAGGAATAAAGGTGAAATAATATGTACGGTGGGATCGGGTTGCACACCTCAACAGGTATAATAAGGGTGAATTGTGATTGTGATTATTGTGATATGGTGGGATCGGGTTGCACGCCGCAACAACCTATATGCTTATACTTTTCCTTGATTGAGTTAGCTGAACGGTAGTCTTAAATTGCACTTCGAGAACTGTATTCATTTCTTGCAAGTTACTGTTCTATTTATCGTGTCTTTCTTTCTACTTTTAGTATACACTGTACGCAGGTTATATTGTGATCGCCTCGCCGTAGCCTCGTCACTCCTTCATCAATGTTAGGATCGACACTTACCAGTCCATGGGGTCGGTTGTACTGATAATGCACTCTGCACTTCCTCTGCAGATTTTGGAGTAGGTTCGGGATGGTCGAGAGGTTGGCTGTAGGATTCACTTGCTTGGAGACCCAAGGTAGTCCTGTTGGCATCCGCAGGCCCTGGCGTCCCCTTCTATACCCTGTACTTTACTGTTTTCTTTATTACGCACAAACAGTTGTATTTTCTTTTGGTCAAATACTTGTAGTTAAATCTTAGAATGTTCGTGAATTGTGACACTGGATTTTGGGTAGCAACAGTATATAATCAGAGTTGTTATTTATTTACATCCGCATTCATTTCGGCTTATTTTAGTTTGGTTATTGTTAATTACTGAAACGTACAGGAATTGTCTAATAAAAATCTAACGTTGGATTGCCTATAAAGTGTGATGTTAAGCGCCATCACGGTCCCGATGGTGGGATTCCAAGTCATGACAAGTTGGTATCAGAATACTAGGTTGCCTAAGTCTCACAATTTACGAACATGCTTAGTAGAGTCTGAGGGATCGGTACAGAGACGTCTCTACTTATCTCCGGCTACAGAGTTTAGGAACATTTTTATTTTTATTCTTCTTTGTTATGTGATTTTGTTCTCTCAATGCTAATTGAACTCTTCTACTCTTGTTCTCTCGTTGATAGCGATAACGCATACCGCATCTTCAGCTGAGTGGCAGCCAGAGCCCCCAGCAGCAGCTCCTACGAGGGGTAGAGGCTGAGGTCGAGGCAGGGGCAGAGCTCATCCTCGAGCTCGAGCAGCAGTACCAGCGGTAGAGCCTCAGGTAGTTTGATAAGGAGGCTCCGGCCTAGACCGTCCCAGCAGGACCAGCTCAGGTCCCAGAGGGGTTCATCGCCACCTTGGTATTTCAGGATGCTTTGGTCCGTCTAGTGGGTCTCATAGAGAGTGTGGCACAGGCTGGCACATTTCTTATAGCACCAGCCGTCTTTCAGTGTTACATCTCGCGTCTTCGTACGTTAAAGTTTCGTCCACAGTTAATCGACGTAGACTCGGGGATGAGATCATCTTGAGGTTATACGCATTTATGCTATTTATAACAAGCGATAAGTAAGTGCCGTGAAGGATAAAAGGTAAACGAATCAAAGAAAATGAGTTTCGTTGAAAGTTGTCGATTTGGGTTAAAATATGATACGAGCTACAATACTCGCATTCGTGGACTAATTCCATACAAGGTACCCCACGACCACGATTGTAGAATACGTAAAGTGTATTAAAAGTGAGTAGTATTTTAAGTAAGTTAACATAATTCTTAATTATATGAGTAATTGGTTGATTATTGGTTAATGAGGGATTAATTAGTTAAATAAGTCATTAGTGGGTAATTAAGACTTTGGGGATAAAGCCTAAGAGGCCAAAAATGTGGCAGCCCCCCTTAAAATTAATATGACTCTTAAAAGTCTTGCAAGATGTCATATTTTGAAGATTAAAGTGGCTTAGTCACCACTTGAAGTGGTCCCACATCCCTTTCAAACACATTGTAAGATTTGAGACCATTTTTGCTTCATTTGGTCTCTTAGATTTTCAAGAGGTTTAAGTGTACTGTTCTTGCTATTAGAAACTCACGTTAGAAATATTGAAGGAAATCATAACATTTTCCTATCTCAATACCAAATAACACATGATAAAGCACTTGGTAGGGATTGGATTTATGTTACTATCGTGAGATTTTTGCAATTATAAGGGAATACGGTGCAATATTTCTCAAGAAAATCGGTTCACGTATGTAAAAGTTATCCTTTCTTTCCTTTTGGCATGATTTATACGACACAAACGAAACGAGCAAATACATAACTTCCATAAATGACTCTATTCATAGAAATACTAGAGATGCCTATGTTCTTGATTCCCATATGTCTTATTATTCTATCGTATGTTCATGAGTCTCCGAAAATACGTAAGTTGATAAAGTTTATTTCATGATATTAATCAAAGGCATAATGGTCTTATGACGCTCCGAGGGATATTATTGACGTACTTCTCATGCATTGCATTCATTTACATTGACCCATGACCAGATGGCGTTATATAAGCGTCTATATATATATATATATATATATATATATATATATATATATATATATATATATATATACATATATATATATATATGTGTGTGTGTGTGTGTGTGTGTGTGTGTGTGTGAGGGGGGGATATGGGAAAAGGTTACGGTGTTACATACGCACCACAACCTGATCAGTTGTTATATGTTGATGATTTTGCCCCACAGTGGCCGAGGTGATATGATGGGATACCCTCAGAGGCTTGATGATGTTATGTACACTATGCCTATGCATGACACGAAATTTACACGCACGTGCATGGCATTATAACTGTTTCAGGATTAACAAAGTTATTTAGACTTACAGGCGGAACTCCTTATTCCATGTTTCTTATATGTCTCTTATGTACTGATTTTTACGCATCACATACTCGATACATTATTCGTACTGACTTCCTATTTCTTGGGGCCTGCGTTTCATGCCTACAGGTGCAGGTAGACAAGCTGACGGTCCCCCTCCTTAGGATCCTTGATCTGCGAGAGTTGGTGTGCTCCAATTGATCCGGATATGCTTTTGACCTTGGTATATGTTTGCATACACATACGGGTATGACAGGGCCCAGTCCCTTCCTTGTACAATTGTATGTTCTAATAGAGGTCTATAGGCCGTTATGTATAGTTAGATAGTATGTGTCCTTGTCGACATCCAGTTTTGGGTAAATTGTTGTCTATAGAAGCCTTGCTGGCTCGCCCCGCTATATTC
The DNA here is from genome assembly GCF_001879085.1 of Nicotiana attenuata. Classification (NCBI taxonomy): domain Eukaryota; kingdom Viridiplantae; phylum Streptophyta; class Magnoliopsida; order Solanales; family Solanaceae; genus Nicotiana; species Nicotiana attenuata. The sequence continues at coordinate 97,115 of NW_017671462.1, read as the reverse complement.
CGCATGTATATGTACATATGTCTTTTGGACAGATTTCTCTCACGCATGTTATTCATGTTTGTATGTTAGGCGCATGCTTAAGGATGTTCGACAGGTAGGATTCGGGCACCCGTCACGGCCCATCGGTGTGGGTCGTGACAAAAATGGTATCAGAGCAGTTCTGTTCTAGGGTTGTCTACAGACCGTATCAAGTAGAGTCTTGTTTATGGGTGTGTTGTGCACCACATTTATAGACAGGAGGCTACAGGACATATATGATGTTATCCTCTCTTCTTATCTTAGATCGTGCAGTATATAATAATTCGTGTTCCTAATGATATATTACATTTTCAGCAATGCCTCCGAAGACTACGGCCGCCCAGAAAGGAAAGTCCATGGCTGGTGAGACTACTAGTCGAGCGCCACGAGTTACCAGGGCTAGGAGAGAGTATCATAGTGAGATCCATCTCAAACTTTACATACCACGCCCTCTCTCTAGAAGAGCCCCGAGGGGCACCAGCTCCAACACCCGCCCATATACATTCAGCCCCTCAGCCAGATGCACCGGATCAGGAGATGAGAGATGCTATTCATATATTAATTTGATTAGTAGCCGCACAGGCTCGGCATCAGGAAGTAGATATTGGTCATGCAGATAGGTTCGTCAGTGCGAGGGTTTGTGATTTCATTAATTTGGACCCTCCGGTATTCGCTGGGGCATATCCAAATGAAAACCCTTAGGTATTTATCGATAGAATGCAGAGGACCTTTAGGGTGATGAAGGCTAATGCGATTGAGTCAGTTGAGCTAGCTTCCTATGGACTTCTGGATGTTGCATTTAATTTGTATGAGTCTTGGGAGTTGTCCAAAGGTGAGGATGCTCCTCCAGTAGTATGGAAAAGTTTACAAAGGCTTTTCTTCGTCATTATCTGATACCAGAGCTTGGACGGGCTATATTTGATATGTTTTAATCCTTCTGCAGGGTAAAATGAGTGTTCGAGAGAACAGTCTTCAGTTTGATTCGTTGTCTGGGTATGCTCCCACTATTGTATCTAAGATGGAGGATCGAGTTCACCGGTTCTTGATGGGGTTAGAGCCGCACTTGCTTAACGATTGTATGTCGGTCTCACTTCAGACAGATATGGATATTTTCTCGTATTCAAGCATACGCTCAGGGTGTAGAGGAGCGTAATCAGAAGTAGAGGGCCGATCGTGAGCTTGATAGGGCCCAGAATAAGAGAGCAAGGTCTTCGGGTCCTTCTAGTGAGTTACGAGGTGGTCAGAGACCACAATACCCGAGGTATCGAGCCCAGCCATCGGCTAGCGCGCCCCCTCAGTTTGGCAGTAAGAGATTCGATCGTTCCACATATTCAGGGCCTGGTCAGAATTTTAGGGCCTCAGGTTCTCAGTATAGGGGTGAGTCAAGTCAGATGAGGCTGCCCTTGCCACGATGTGCTCGGTGTGGTAAGCAGCATGCCAGACAGTGCCATATGGGGTTGGGTGTTTGTTATACTTGTGGTATCCGGGCCACGTTATGAGGGATTGTCCAACGAGAGGTGATGCAAGCATAACTCCCGCAGCGGGATCTGTAGTTGTTTCATCATCATTAGTACGCCCCCCTAGGCATGGTTCGCAAGTACCAATGAGTCGTTGTAGAGGCAGAGGCATAGCATCTAGCTCGAGTGGTCCTCAGAATCGCATTTACACGTTGGCCGGACGACAGGATCATGAATCATCGCCTGATGTTGTTATAGGTATATTATAAGTCTCCTCATATGATGTATATGCACTGATTGGCCCAGGTTCCACCTTATCATATGTTACTCCGTTGGTTGATAGTAAGTTTGGAATAAAACCTGAGTTGGTAAAACCTTTTGAGGTGTCTACACCTATTGGGGACTTAGTGATAGTTAAGCAAGTATATAGAGGTTGTATAATAATAGTTTATAGTCGATCTACCATAGCGGACCTAATCGAGTTAGATATGGTAAAATTTGATGTTATAATGTGTATGGATTGGTTGGCTTCTTGTCAGGCCAATGTTGTTTGTAGATCACAAATGGTCCGATTCCAATTTCCAGGGGAGCCTATTTTGGAATAGAAAGGTAATACGGCATCGCCGAGAGGTAAATTTATTTCCTATATCAAGGAAAGGAAGATGATTAGAAGGGGTTGTATTTACCACTTAGTTCGGGTTTGGGATGTGGAAATAGAGTTACCAACCATTCAGTCTATCCCTGTGGTTAATGAGTTTCTTGATGTTTTTCCCGATGAGCTTCGGGGTTTTCTGCCAGAACGAGAAATTGAGTTTGTTATTGATCTACTAACATATGCGCATCCAATATCTGTTCCAACCTATAGAATGACCCCCATAGAGCTGAAAGAGTTGAAGGAACAACTAAAGGACTTTCTTGAAAAAGACTTTATCAGACCTAGTACATCACCGTGGGGAGCGCCTGTATTATTTGTGAGAAAGAAAGATGGTTCCTTACGGATGTGTATTGATTATACACAGTTGAATAAGGTGACGATCAAGAATAAGTACCCACTCCCGAGGATTGATAATTTATTTGATCAGTTGCAAGGTGCTAAGTGTTTTTCAAATATATACTTGAGGTCTGGGTACCATCAGGTAAGGGTTAAGTAGGAAGATATTCCGAAGACAACATTCAGAACCAGATACATGCACTTTGAGTTTCGTGTTATGCCATTTGATTTGACCAATACCACAACAGTATTCATGGATTTGATTAACCGTGTGCTCAGACCCTTTTCAGATCTGTTCTTAATTTTATTTATTGACAATATATTGGTATATTCTTGTTTAGAGGCTGAGCATGCAAATAATTTGCGTTCTGTGCTCAGAGTTCTACAAAAATGGAAGTTGTATGCAAAATTCTCTAAATGTGAATTTTGGTTGGACTCTGTAGCTTTCCTTGGACATATTATTTTGCGGAAGGTATCCGGGTTGATAAATATTGAGGCAGTAAAGACTTGGTCTAGACCCACGACATCAACGGAGTTTCGTAGCTTTCTCGATTTGGAAGGTTATTACAGGAGATTTGTAGAGAGATTTTCTTCCCTTTCAGCACCTTTGACAAAATTGACTTAGAAGGGAGCAAAGTTTCAATGGACTGATGCTTGCGAATGGAGTTTTTAGGCATTGAAAGATAGTTTAACTTCATCACCGGTTGTAACGGTCCCAGAAGGGACCGATGGTTATGTTATCTATTGTGACGCTTCAAGCGTTGGATTGGGTTGTGTACTAATGTAGCATGGTAAGGTTGTAGCTTATGCTTCTAGACAACTAAGAAAGCACGTGAAGAATTACCCGAACCATGATTTAGAGTTAGCCGCAGAGATTCATGCACTAAAGATGTGGAAGCACTACTTATATGGCATTCATGTTGATATCTATACGGATCATAAGAGCCTCAACTATATCTTCAAGCAAAAGGAATTGAATATACGTCAAAAGAGATGGTTGGAGCTACTTAAAGATTATGACGTTGATATTTTATACCATCCGTGGAAGGCGAACGTGGTAGCTGACGCCCTCAACTGTAGATCTATGGGTAGCATGTCATATTTATAGCTAGAAAAGAGGGGAATATCCCATGAGATTCAACAACGCTAACTAGTCTTGGAGTTTTGTTACTGGACCCAGGTGATAATGGGTTTACTATTCAAGATATGGCAACATCCTCTTTAGTAACTAAAGTGAAGGAATGCCAGTACGAGGATCTTGTATTAGTTCATTATAAGGACACCACCCCTCAGAAGAAGAAGACACCGTTTGAGATTACCAAAGATGGGGTCCTCAGATATCAAGGACGATTATGTGTCCCTAATGTTGTCGGGCTGCGTCGGCAGGTTATGGGAGAAACTCATTATTCTCGTTATTCTATCCATCTAGGAGCAACAAAGATCTATCATGATATCTGGGAAGTATATTGGTGGGATAGGATGGAAAAAGATATAGCCAATTTGTCGCTCGGTGCCCTAACTGTCAGCAGGTTAAGATTGAGCATAAAAAACCCAATGGATTATTGCAGGCTATGGAAATTCTGAATGGGAAATGGGAAGTAATCAAATATTGATTTCATTGTAGGTTTACCTCGTACCCAGTGTAAGTTTGATTCTATATGGCTTATTATTGATAGGCTTACAAAATCAGTCCATTTTCTGCCCGTTAGGACTATATATTTCGCAGAGGATTGTGCAAGGCTTTATATTGAGGAGATAGTGCGACTGCATGGTGTCTCTGTATCTATTATCTCGGATAGAGGACCTCAATTTACAGCTAACTTCTGGAGGTCCTTCCTAAAGGGATTGGGGACTCAGGTAAGTCATAGTACAACATTTCATCCCCAGATAGACGGACATGCTGAGCATACTATTCAGACACTTAAGGATATGTTACGGGCTTGTGTGATAGACTTCAGGGGTAGCTGGGATGATCATCTACCGCTTATTGAGTTTGCATATAATAATAGCTACCATTCCAGTATTCAGAAGGCTCCATACGAAGCTTTTTACGGATGGTAGTGTAGGTCATCTATAGGCTGGTTCAATGTTGGGGAAACTACGTTAGTAGGACTAGAATTGGTACAACAGGCAATCCACAAAATTAAACTTATACAGGAAAGGCTATTAGCAGCTCAACGCCGTCAGAAGTCTTATGCTGATAATCGGCAGCGAGACTTGGAGTTTCAGGTTAACGACTGGGTATTCCTAAAGGCATCACCGATAAAAGGTGTTATGAGGTTCAGTAAGAAAGAAAAAAATTAGCCCTCGGTACATTGGACCATATAGGATAATACGCAAGGTAGGCCAGGTAGCATATGTCTTAGACTTGTCTTCAGACTTGGAGTCTGTACATCCAGTCTTTCATGTGTCTATGCTCCGTAAATGTATCAGAGATCCTTCAAGAATCGTGTCTGTTGATGACGTTCAGGTCACAGAGCAGCTATTATATGAACAAACTCCCATTGCTATATTAGACAGACAGGTTCGGAGATTGAGAACTAAAGACGTAGCATCGGTGAAAGTACTTTGGAGAAAAAAACAATGTGGAAGAAATGACTTGGTAGGCCGAAGAAGACATGAAGTCTAGATATCCGCACTTATTTCCTCTTCCATAGAAGGGTCTGACCGAGACATCACAACTTTAAGGTATATGTATGGATTATTTGTGTTAGTTATTGTCATTATTCGTGTGAGGCCATTGTTGTTATTGATGATTATGGTCCTATGTGGCATTGAATTATTGAGTTTCTATATGAAGAGTTGGTAGTAGTATTGCTACAAAGGAGAATATGCCAAAGCTTATGTAGATCACGGGTTAAACATTTGAGGATGAATGTTTCTATGGGAGGAAGGATGTTACATCTCTCGTCTTCGTACGTTAAAGTTTCATCTATAGTTAATCGATGTAGAGTCGAGGATGAGATTATCTTGAGGTTATACACATTTATGCTATTTATAACAAGCGATAAGTAAGTGTTGTGAGGGATAAGGGTAAACGAATCAAAGAAAATGAGTTTCGTTGAAGGTTGTCGATTTGGGATAAAATACGGTCCGAGCTACAATACTCGGTATTTATGGACTAATGCCATACAAGGTACCTCACGACCATGATAGTAGGATATGTAAAGTGTATTAAAAGTGAGTAGTATTTTAAGTAAGTTGAGATAATTCTTAATTATATGGGTAATTGATTGATTATTGGTTAATGAGGGATTAATTAGTTGAATAAGTTATTAGTGGGTAATTAAGACATCGGGGATAAAGCCTAAGAGGCCAAAAACGTGGCAGCCCTCCCTTATAATTAATATGACTCTTAAAAGTCTTGCAAGATGTCATATTTTGAATATTAAAGTGGCTTAGTGACCACTTGAAGTGGTCCCACATCCCTTTCAAACACACTTTAAGATTTGAGACCATTTTTGCTTCATTTGGTCTCATAGACTGTCAAGAGGTTCAAGTATACGGTTCTTGCTATTAGAAACTCACGTTAGAAATATTGAAGGAAATCGTAATATATTCCTACCTTAATACCAAATAACACATGATGGAGCACTTGGTAGGCATTGGATTTATGTTAGTATTGTGAGAGTTTTGCAATTATAAGGGAATACGGTGCAATCTTCTCAAGAAAATCGTTTCAGGTATGTTAAGGCTATCCCTTCTTTCCTTTTGGCGTGATCTATAGGACACAAACAAAACGAGCAAATACACAACTTCCATAAATGACTCATTCATAGAAATACTAGAGATGCCTATGTTCTTGATTCCCATATGTCTTATTATTCTATCGTATGTTCATGGGTCTTCGAAAATACGTAAGTTGATAAAGTTTATTTCATGAAATCAAAGGCATAATCGTCTTATGACGTTCCGAGGGATTTTATTGATGTACTTCTCATGCGTTGCATTTATTTACATTGACCCATGACCAAATGACATTATATATATATATATATATATATATATATATGGTATATAGCATATTCTTCAAGAAGTGTTAAAGTTCTATCCGCTGATGGTGTAAAAATATATACACAATCATTTGACTTATATGATACTAATAATTACAAGTAACTATGTATACTACATATTATTTGATAACCTGATAAAAATGGTAACTAATATACTATCACAAGGTAACTATAAGTATATATTTACTTAAATTCCTTTGGAAAAATTATTACATTGTAAAGAACATTTTGTGCAAGACTTTTCTGGCAAAATGAGGCTTCAGGCGACAAGTTTGGATGAAGTTTAGGAGAATTAACCCAAATATCCGTTCATCTATTTTCTTAAATTAAAAATAGCTGGTGGATATATATTATATGTATAATGCATGTGCGATATATGTATAACTGTGTTTAATTAATATATAATCTATATATACCGGCTAGAAAAAAAAATAGTAACTTTAGCTGGCTATTTGTGTAATAATCCCAAGTTAATTGGGCTGCTAATATTTTGGTCTTAAATTAGAGAAGTGGGTTACATGACCAGTAAACTTAAGTTTAGTTTCTTTCAGTGTAGTACTCCTATAAGAATAAGATGAAGGAGGTTATATGATCTGAGGGGTTGTTTGGTTGGGAAACAAGTTATTTTAGAATTAAGTTATCTAGGAATTAATTATTTTATTATTATTATTTCTCGTGCCAAACGAGCCCCGAAAGTCATGCGTGGTTACGAGATGAAAATACTCATTGATGTGCTGGTTATACCTTACATAATTTGCAAACTTAGGTTAAACTTAAACAGCGGCCCAAAGAATGGCTACTAGTGCACTTCGCTCCACTAAAGCCGAAGGCAAACCATTTAAAGCCCAACGGAAACCATTTAAAGCCCGACAGAAAAAGTCTTATCTATTTTTCACCAACTTAATAGGGGGCGATGTGCACAAATAGCCACTAACAGCATCTGTCTTTATTTTAAAGCCAGTGTTTTAAATGTCTTTAGTCTTTAGCCACTAGTTTAATAAACTTATACCTGACTGGACGAAAATACCCTTCTACTATAATTTATACCTTCGCTTTTATTAACAATCAGCAGCAGCAGCGCTAACTACTTCACTGTGATCGTCGAAATTGCAGAAGATTCTCTTCCGATTTCAAACTATAGAATTCAACCTTCTCGTCCAAAAATCGACATAGATTTACAGTAAATTATACATTTATGTGTTTCTATTGATTTTTATTTCGACATAGTTATACTTTTTCCGATTTCTATTGATTTTTATACAGTAAGTAGAAATTTGATTTTTTTTTTTTTGAATTTCTGGATTGATAAAGTTAAGGACATCGCGTCCTGTGATAATTCTATAAAAATTGAGCACATAATATTAAGCACATAGTGTCCTCATTTTGCAAATTGAATTGAAAAAGTTAAGGACACAATGTCCTTAACTTTGTTGATGTTCTTCTGTATATTAAGGACATACTGTCATAATTTTGCAAATTGTTTTGAAAAAGTTAAGGACACTAGATCCTGAAGTTTGAGTTTCAAGTTGAAAAGTTTAGGACACTTGGTCCTGAACTTTGACTTACATGTTCAANGAGCTAGTCTATCCTAGGGTTGTCTACAGACTGTGTCTAGTAGAGTCTTGTTTATGGGTGTGTTGTGCACCACACTTATAGACAGGAGGCTATAGGACATATAGGATGTTATCCTCTCTTCTTATCTTAGATCGTGCGGTATAAGAAATCGTGTTCCTAACGATATATTACTTTTTTAGAAATGTCTCCGAAGACTACGGTCGCTCAGAAAGGAATGTCCATGGTTGGTGAGACTAATAGTCGAGCGCCACGAGTTACCAGGGCTAGGGGAGAGTCTCATAGTTAGATTTCATCTCAGACTTCACATACCACGCCCTCTCTCCAGAAGAGCCCCGAGGGGCACCAACTCCAGCACCCCCCCCCCCCCCACTATACGTTTAGCCCCTTAGCCAGATGCACCAGATCGGGAGATGAGAGATGCTATTCAGCTATTAACTGGACTAGGAGTCGTATAGGCTCGGCGTTAGGAAGTAGGTATTTATCATGTAGATAGGTCTGTCAGTGCGAGGGCTCGTGATTTCATTAATTTGGACCCTCCGGTATTCACTGGGGTAGATCTAAACGAAGACCCTCAGGTATTTATCGATAGAATGCAGAGGGCCTTGTGGGTGATGAATGCTACTGCGGCTGAGTCAGTTGAGCTAGCTTCCTATAGACTTCAGGATGTTGCAGTTAATTAGTACGAGTCTAAGGAGTAGCAACCTTTATGGCTCGCCCCACTGTATACCGCATGTATATGTACGTATGTCTTTTTGATAGATTTCTCTCACGTATGTTATTCATGTTTATATGTTAGACGCATGCTTAAGGATGTTCGACAGGTAGTACTCAGGCACCCGTCGCGGCCCATCGGTGTGGGTCGTTACACTCAGGCTGGGGGAGGAGCACAGACTCCCGCTACCCACACTCCAGAGCAGATGGCTCCTCAATTTCAGACTCCAGCAGCTCAGCCCGTAGGGGTAGTTCAACCGGGTGTTACAGCATAGACCGGTGATGGATCGACTATGTCTTCTGAGGCCTTGTGGAGATTAGATAGGATTACCAAGCTTTTCCTGGTTCACTTTAGCGGTGCATCTTCAGAGGATCCCCAGGACAATCAGGATAGCTATCATGAGGTGCTACGAAACATGGGGATAGTGGAGACCAATGGCGTCGACATTGCTGCATTTTATTTGTCGGGTTCCGCCAAGAAATCGTGGAGGGATTATATGTTGGCCAGACCATCTGGGTCACCGGCTCTTACTTGGGACTAGTTCTCTCCGCTATTTCTTGAGAAGTACCTTCCTATCACTCAGAGAGAGGACTATCGGAGGCAGTTCGAGCGTCTGGATCAGGGTTTTATGACTGTCACTAAATATGAGACTCAATTTGTGGATCTGGCCAGTCATGCTATTCCTTTGCTTCCTACCGAGAGAGAGAGGGTAGGGAGGTTTATTGAGGGACTTTCTCAGCCTATTAGATTGCAGATGGCCAAGGAGACTGGAATGAGAATTCTTTTCAGGCAGGCAGCCAATATTGTCAGGCAAGTTGAGATGGTTTAAGCTTAAGGGAGTGGCCTGGGATCTGACAACAGGCCGCGTCACTCTGATAGATTCAGTGGGGCCTCACCTGGAGGTCGAGGTACTTTTGGTAGAGGCCACCCTCCTAGGCCATTTCATTCAGCACTCCAGGCATCCCATGGTGCTTTAGGTGGTCGTGGTCCTCATATGCATTATTCAGATCAGCTAGCCTACAGTGCACCACCATCTCCTATTAGTACACCTCCTATTCAGAGTTTTTACCATGGTAAGCGAGCCCGTTTGGGTCAGTCTCAGTTTCCACGACCACTTTATCAGGATGGATGTTTCCAGTGTGGTGGCTATGGGCATATTAGGAGGAACTTTCCAATATAATTGGGCGTTCTGCCACTGCAGCAGAGTTCTCGTGGCATGATTCCGGCACCGGGTGCACCACCGCCCGCCCAACCAGCCAGAGGTAGGGGTCAATCAGGTAGAGGTAGAGGTCATGCCACTAAAGGTTGGAGGTCAGGCCGCTAGAGGTGGAGGCCAACCAGCAGGGGGCCGTCCCAGGGATATGGTTCGGAGTGGTGGGGCCCAGCCCCGATGTTATGCTTTTCGAGCCAGGCCAGAAGCTGAGTCATCCGATGATGTTATCACAGGTACTGTTACAGCTTGCAGTAGAGATGTTTCAGTTCTATTTGATCCAGGGTCTACCTACTCCTATGTGTCATTTTATTTTGCTTCATGTTTGGTTGTGCCTCATGATTTCTTGAGTGACCCTGTATATGTGTCCATACCTGTGGGGGATTCTATTGTTGTAGATTGTGTTAATCGTTTGTGTGTGGTTATTATTGGGGGTCTTGAGACTAATGTAGATCTTCTACTTCTTGATATGGTTTATTTTGATGTCCTCTTTGGGATGGATTGGCTATCACCTTGTCATGCTATATTGGACTGTCACACCAAGACAGTGACCTTAGCCTTGCTGGGGTTGCCTCGATTAGAGTGGAGAGGGACTCCTAGTCATTCTACCAGCAGGGTATCTATTATATGAAGGCTCGGCGTATGGTCGATAAGGAGTGTCTAGCTTATTTGGATTATATCCGCGATTCTAGTGCGGAGGTTCCTTCCATGGATTCTGTACCAGTTGTTCGAGAGTTTCCAAAGGTATTTCCTGGAGACCTGCCGTGGATTCCACCCGACAGGGATATTGAATTCTGTATTGACTTGGTACCAGGCACTCAGCCCATTTCTATTTCGCCATATTGCATGGCCACGCCAGAGTTGAAAGAATTGAAAGAACAGTTGCAAGACTTGCTTGATAAGGGCTTTATTAGGCCTAGTGTAGCGCCTTGGGGTGCGCCCATGTTATTTATGAAGAAGAAAGATGGGTGTATGAGGACGTGCATTGATTACCGGTATTTGAATTAAATCACTATCAAGAACAAGTATCCATTATCGAGGATTGATGACCTATTTGATCAGCTTTAGGGTGCCAAAGTCTTTCCAAAGATCGATTTGAGGTCTGGCTACCATCAGTTAAGGATTAGGGCATCTGTTATCCCTAAGACAGCTTTACAGACTCGGTGTGGGCATTGTGACTTGACAAATGCCCTAGCAACATTTATGGATTTGATGAACCGGGTGTTCAAGCCTTACATGGATTCCTTTGTGATTGTGTTTATTGATGATATCTTGATCTACTCCGCAGCCGACAGGAGCATGATCAGCATCTTCGGATCGTACTTCAGACACTGAGAGACAGCCAGTTGTATGTTATGTTTTCAAAATGCGAGTTTTGGTTGGACTCAGTCCCTTTCTTGGGGCACGTTGTATCTGTAGAGGGTATTTAGGTGGATCCTAAGAAGATTGAGCCCATTCAAAATTAGCCTAGGCCTGCTTCCGCCACAGAGATCCGTAGTTTCTTAGGATTGGCAGGTTATTACCATCAGTTTGTAGAGGGGTTTTCATCTATAGCAGCCCTGACCCAGAAGGGTGCCCCATTCAGATGGTCAGACAAGTGTGATGCGAGATTTCATAAGCTCAAGATAGCTTTGTCTACGACGCTATTGTTGGTGTTGCCCATAGGTTCAGGGCCTTATACAGTATATTGTGATGTATCTTGTATTGGACTTGGTGCAGTATTGATGCAGGGTGGCAAGGTTATTGCATATGCTTCACGGCAGCTGAAGGTTCACGAGAAGAATTATCATGTTCATGACTTGGAGCTGGCAGCTAATGTTTACGCGCTGAAGATTTTGAGGCACTATCTTTAAAGCGTGTCGTGTGAGGTGTTCACGGATCATCGGAATTAGGAGTATTTGTTCTGAAGCAAACCACCAGGCCTCTGATGCTCGTACCTTACTTGTTGACAATTTAGACACCGAGTCAGCGCATTTCATTTTTGTGTCAGTTACCTATTCTTTAGAGCGGTTGGCAGAGATTTATATCCTCAAGATATTTCGTCTTCACGGTGTGCCCGTGCCTATCATATCTGATCGAGGTATGTAGTTTACCTCGCGCTTCTGGAGGGCAGCACAACGTGAGTTGGGTATGCGGGTTGAGTTGAGCACAACATTTCATCCTCAGACGGACAGATAGTCTGAGCATACTATTCAGATCTTGGAGGATATGCTTTGCGCATGTGTTATAGACTTTGGAGGATCGTGGGATCAGTTCTTACCCCTTGCAGAATTCGCCTACAACAACGGTACCAATCGAGCATCCAGATGGCTCCCTCTGAGGCATTATATGGTAGATGGTGTCGATCGCCGGTTGGATGGTTAGAGCCTGGGGAGAATCGGTTACTGGGTACAGATTTGGTACAGGATGCCTTGCATAAGGTTAAGATCATTAAGTATAGACTTTGTACAGCTCAGTCCTGGTTGGTTCGTAATGAAATATGGGACCTGGGTGTATGCCTGGAATCGAATTCCGAGATACCTAGCTCAAGTTGTGATTTTTTGTCGAAAATTGAAAGTCTGAAAATCTAATGGTTTTTAAGAATTGATTGATGTTTGGCCTTGCTGATATTGGGTCCGTATTTTTGTCCTGGAGCCTGGTACATGTCCAATATAATATTTATAACTTATCTCCAAAATTTGGTGAGAAAATGGAATTGGTTTGACGTGTTTCAGACGTCCGGTTGTGAAGTTAGAAGCTTTAAAGCTTTCTTGAAATTTTTATTTGATTTGGTGTTCAATTCGTAGTTCTAGGTGTTATCTTGCCGATTTGATCGCGCGAGCATGTTCGTATTATGTTTTAAGACTTGTGTGCATGTTTGGTTTGGAGCCCCTAGGGCTTGGGTGAGTTTCGGATAGGCTACAAGATATTTTGGACTTAGGAAAAATCTAGTTTTTTTGGCTTCGGCTGTCATCTAGTGTTTTCTTATTCGCGTTCGCGAAGGAACTCTCGCGGACACGAAGAGGAAACTGGGGCAGGATGAGTTTCTTCTTTGCGAACGCGAAAGATGGGATGCGAACGTAGAGAAATGGGGGCACTACCCTTCACGAACGCGGCCAGCCTCTCGCGAATGCGTAGGCATGGGACCAGGGGGAGGGGAAACTGACCAATAATCTTCGCAAAAGCGGCATAGGGCTTTCGACCCGTAGGATGATGGGTATAAGCCTTCACGAATGCGAAGGGTATCTCGCGAACGCGAAGGGTATTTCAGCCGCTGCTTCGCGATCGCGGCAGGCCCTTCGTGAACGCGAAAAGGCCTGAAGCCCAGACTTTAAGGCATTTCAAAAATGGGATTTTACCAAATTTTCATATAATCTCCATTAGAGCTCGGCCTAGGTGTGATTTTGAAGGAAAAACTCAACACCAATTCATAGGTTTGTGCACTTTAACTCACCATCTTCCATTTCTAACATCACCCATTGAATTCCTAGCCCTAATCTTTGTACTTTCATTGTAGAAAACTAGGGATTTAGGAAGAATTGGGGGCTTTTGCAAATTGGGGATATAGACCTCGAATTGAGGTCGGATTCCAAAACCAATTATATATCCGGTCTCGGGGGTGAATGGGTAAATGGATTTTTGTCCGAACCTCGGATTTTGACCAAGCAGGCCTCGGATCACTTTTTGATTTTTTGGGGGAAAGTTTGAGAAATCTAAATTTATGCGTTGTAGTTGATTCGTTTAGCAATAATTGATGTTATTGAGTTAATTGTGGCTAGATACGAGTGGTTTGGAGGTGGATACTAGAGGAAAAGCAGTCATTGAGCATTGAGTGGCCCGCGGAGCGAGGTAAGTGTCATTTCTCACTTTGACTTGAAGGATTAGGAACCCTTAACTTAATTGCTATATGAAATCCATGTGAGTGGCGTACAGGTGAGGTGACGAGCACCTATGCGCCGCCAGTTTTTGCATGTTTCTTTCTCGTTCTTCTCATATTGTCTCTTTTCATGTCATAACTGCAACATGCCTTACTTGTACTTCCATGCTTATTTGCTACTTGTTAGACATTGCTTCTCTTTGCTGAAAGTATTAGCTATTTCGTAGTTTTGTTGCTTTCTACTATTTGCTTATGCTGGTTATTGGTACTTTCATGGCATATTCTGGGTTGGTCTTGCTAAGTAGTATTTCATGTGTAAAGTCTCATAGTGTACAAGCTTCCTAATTGTTTTAGTTTGAAGTTGAGCCTTGTGTGGGTTATGTGATTTAAATTGTGAAATTTCTGTACTTGCTGAATAACTGATACTAATATGGTAGGATCGGGTTGCACGCCGCAACAGGTGGAATATGGGTGATATATTGAGAAAGAATAAGGGTGAAATGATATGTACAATGAGATCGGGTTGCACACCGCAACAGGTGTAATAAGGGTGGATTATGGTGAAATAAGGGTGAATTGTGATTGTGATTATTATGATATGGTGGGATCGGGTTGCACGCCGCAACAACCTATATACTTATACTTTTTTTGACCGAGTTAGCTGAACGATAGTCTTAAATTGCACTTAAGGGTTGGTAATAGTTGAACATTGATATTATACTTCGAGAACTGTATTCATTTCTCGCAAGTTACTGCTCTATTTTATCCTGTCTTTCTTTCTACTTTTAGTAGACACTGTATGCATGTTATATTGTGATTGCCCCGCCGTAGCCTCATCACTCCTTCGTCGAGGTTAGGCTCGGCACTTACCAGAACATGGGGTCGATTGTACTTATACAACACTCTGCACTTCCTGTGCAGATTTTGGAGCAGGTTCGGGTTGATCGAGAGGTTGGCTGTAGGATTCACTTGCTTGGAGACCCAAGGTAGTCCTGTTGGCATCCGCAGGCCCTGGCGTCCCCTTCTATGCCCCATACTTTACTATTTTCTTTATTTTGCAAATAGTTGTATTTTCTTTTAGACAAATACTTGTAGTAAAATCTAAGAATGTTCATGAATTGTAACTCCGGATTCTGGGCAGTAATAGTATATTATCAGAGTTGTTATTTATTTACTTTTGTGTTCATTTCGACTTGTTTTAGTTTGCTTATTATTAAACACTGAAACGTAAAGGGCTTGGCTAATAAAGCTCTAACATTGGCTTGCCTAGCAAGTGTGATGTAAGGTACCATCACGGTCTCCATGGTGGGATTCCGGGTCATGACACAAAACTATAGTATTATATTTAAAAATTAAGCATTCTATCTAAAACTACACTAAAGAATTCAATTCAAAGATACCATATTGCATACGGTTAAAACTGGGCTAACGTCTATACACGAGAACGGGGGTTTGGTGGCTCGACGATAAAGCTTGATCATGCCTCCTCGATAAAGTCGAGGACCGTAGAGGCACATGAGATGATCGAGGGTAAAAGGATGCCCCTTGATCTTACTTATGAAGAATCGGAGGAGGAGCACAATCCTCCACAACGAAGGGTGGATCTGGCCCAGAGTGACATCATACCTCTTGCATAGGGCAATGATGATAGGGTCCAAGGGACTTATTGTGAAGGGGTAGGTGTAGACGTCAAATACCCATACTTGTAAGTAGTGATAGATTCTTTAGGGCTAGGACTACAATATCCACGCCTACTCAGTTGCACTCCTCTTTTACCTTATCGAGGAGGCGTTCGGTAATTGTACACATGTACCTCGACATGGGTTCACATCTTCCCGGTGTCGAGGGTGTGTTTTCCACCTTGAAATCGGAGCCAGTTGCACACTTCATCGGAACAAAGTCAGCAAGAGGATATTCTGACGCGGCAGCGGCGGGTTCTGATGAAGAGGCATTTTATTTGTGAGGGACAATTTTGGAGGTCTTTGCCATTTTTTAAGAACGGGTAAGAACCGAGAATGTGAGATTTGGATTATTAAGAAGAGGTTAGCAAAGGAACTTGATGATTTGTAGAAGAACTTGGAAAATGCAAAGATTTCTCAAGATTAGAGCGGAAGAGATTGAAGGTAAAGTTAAAAAATAGAAAAAGGATCTATTTATGGGTTTCACGACGATGATTCAAGGTTGTTAGTGGCCGACTAGCAACTGACATCCTTAAAAACCTGGGAAGTTAAACCGATGGGATATTTCGATCACCTCTGCCACATACGTCACGATGCTTACGTCATGATAAATCCAAGGACAAGTTCGAAAAGCCTCAATTCGTTTCTTGTCATTATGCTCCATAAAATGAGGGAACTATCTGCATACGGTTTAAAACCAGGCTCACTCAATTTTTCTGATTTGTCGAGATCAGAGTAAAGGATCGAAGATCGATCCCGTAATAAGTTTGATCGAGGTACGAGGGTGAGGTACCGAGTTTGAGATACGAAGCACCTGTCCATATCGAGGCCAGTAATGAGCGAGATTAAAAGGGGCGGATCTCGGGCAAGATCGAAGATAGCATAAGAACAGAAAAGCGAGATATCCATGACTAGTCGAAGATCACGGCGGGAATCTCGGAACGGATCAAATCAAAGGCGGTTAATTACCTAATCATAGGGCTTACTTATATAATTAGAATTGCACCATAGATATGATTCTTCTACTATATAAAGAGGGTCCTCATCATTTTGTAAACACGAATATCACAGCAATACAATACTCTCTAGTTTATATTCTTGTTCATCAGTTTGCTTCTTAACTATTTTGGGCACCGATCAGTTCGAGGGCACTTAAGCTCGAAGGCTGGACTCTATTCTAATACTGGTTTGCTTAATTTTGTTGTTAATTTCTACTATTCATTTCCATATTCATAAACTGATATTAGGTGAAATCACGTGTCTTTAAAACCACATTATAAGTTTATTTGTTATCCAATTTTTAGGGTGAAACGGTTTGGCGCCCACTGTGAGGCTAAGGATAATAGTGATTGCCTAGTATTAATCTTCATAGCACACACTTCTTTTACGCTTGTTCTCGTAAGTGACTTTGATTTCAGGAATCATCATGTCGAACTCTCAAGCAATACCCACTCACATAGCACCTGCCTTGGTCTTCATGGCAAGAACGAGAACATAGTCGCCCCGGGAAACGGAGTACCTCCAGTCAATCTCGATGGACCACCAGCCATAGGTCCAGTCGATGTCAGTTCTCGTGTTGCCATTCATGGAAATTTAGGCGCCGACCCTAAGAAATAGCATCTGCAGAGATGCCCGAGAAGCCGACCAGAATGCACAGAGCGGTGAAGAGGGTGGGATTAACCTTCGAATGATATTTGAAATGTTGCAGACCCAGCAAGCTGCGATAGCGAATCTCCAAAATCATAATCGAGCACCAAGAAGAAATTGAATTACTATGGATCGGGAACTGACCCCGCCATCATGCAGATGCTCGAGGAGCTCACTAAACGGATCGAATCAGGAGAAAAGAAAATCGAGGATAATGATAAAAATGTAGAAACATACAACTCACACGTTGATCAAATATCGGGGGCACCCCCGATTCTAAAGGGTTTGGATTCGAAGAAGTTCGTACAGAAGCCCTTCCTACCAAGTACGGCTCCGAAGCCCAATCCAAAGAAGTTCTGCTTGATAGAAATTCCCAAATACAATGGAACCACTGATCCTAATGAGCATGCCACTTCCTATACATGCACAAAAAGGAAGTGACTTAGAGCATGATGAAATCGACATGTTCTGTTGAACAAGTTTAGAGAAACTTTATCGAAGGGGGTAATGATATGGTACTACAATTTGCTACCTAATTCCATCGATTCCTTCGTCATGCTTGCTGATTTGTTCGTAAAGGCACACGCCGGAGCGATACAGGTCGCGACTAGGAAGTCGGACCTCTTCAAAGTGAGACAAAAGGAAAATGAAAAGCTAAAGAAATTCGTATCTCGGTTCCAGATGGAATGCATGGACCTACCCTCGGTCACCGATGATTGGGTTGTCCAAGCCTTAACTCAAGGTTTGAATGAGCAAAGTTCGATAGCATCATGACAACTAAAGCATAATTTGATTGAATATCCAGCTGTGACCTGGGCCAATGTACATAATCGATACCAGTCAAAGATCAGGGTTGAGGATGACCAGTAGGAGCCCCTTCCGTTTCCATCTACCCAAATAGATCCGGCGGCAGAGTTCAAAGGGACATCGATAGAGAGCCCCGGTCAAACAGAGATTGATACCAACCATACAGCTCAGATCATAGAAATAACAGACCAGGATGTAATTCCATTCGAAATGTTTGAAGGAATGATCGAGGACAAAACTCCCGAGGGCTCATGAGTAAGAGTGGCTTCGATAAACATGTTGAGCCTAAAGAAGCGTCACAGTTATCAGAATACAACTTCAGCGTCGATACATCGGGTATTGTATCAGCCATTGGACGAATCAAGGACTAGGTGGCCTAGAGCCCTACAGACCGATCCGGCTCAAAGGAAACCTAATCAAATGTGAAAATACCGTGGAACACATAGTCACATAGCCGAACACTACAAAGAGTTAAGGGAGGAGGTAGCCCGTTTGTTCAACGAGGGTCACATTCGAGGGTTCCTGAGTGACCGAGCTAAAAACCACTTTAGAGACAGGGATGCAAATAGGAAAAACGAATAGGAGGAACCACAACACGCGATTCATATGATCGTTGGTGGGGTCGATATTCCTCAAGGCCCGATATTTAAACGAACCAAGGTGACAATCATATAGAAACGTACCCGGAATACTTACGAGAGGATATTTTGTCTTTCAACGATGAGGATGTAAAAGGGATCGAACAGCCTCACAACGATGCGCTGTAATATTTATCCTTATGAATAAAATTCAAGTCAAACGTGTGTTGATTGATCCGGGGAGCTCGGCAAATATTATTCGATCGAGGGTCGTAGAGCAACTCGGCAGCCAGGATCAAATAGTACCTACAACTCGAGTACTCAATGACTTCAATATGGCAAGTGAAACCACCAAAGGGGAAATCATTTTGCCAGTAAATGTGGCCGAACTATCCAAGAAACAAAGTTCCATGTAATCGAAGGTGACATGAGATATAACACGCTGCTCGGAAGACCTTGGATCCATAATATGAGGGTAGTACCTTCAATGCTTCATCAAGACTTGAAATTCCCAACATCGGAAGGAATCAAAATGATATACGGCGAACAACCCGCTGCCAAAGAGATGTTTAATCGATGACGTAGTACCAGTATCGGCGCTTTCGTCAACAAAGGGATCGGAGACAAAGGGAAAACAGGAAGTCAAATAGCAACCACAAGTACTGGCCTCGGCCCCATCAGAGGAGCGGGAGATCTTCGAGGATAAAGATTTTATGATACCTCGAACCTTCATGACCCCCGATGACTTTGATGCAATGAAATAAACGGTCGGGGAGCTAGAACAAATCATATTGGTCGAGCATCTTCCGATCGAAAGTTATACCTGGCCACGGGTTAACTCCCGAGCTCAGGAAAAAACTTGTTCATTTCCTTTTAAATAACATGGATTCTTTTGCTTGGTCCCACCTGGATATGACAGGAATCCCACCGGAGATCAAAATACACCGATTGAGCTTGGACCCGAAGTTCAGACCGGTAAAATAAAAGAGAAGCCCCGGTGCAAGGTAAAACATGCATTCATCAAGGACGAGGTAACCAAACTTCTCAAAATAGGATCCATTCGGGAAGTAAAATATCCCGAATGGTTAGCAAACGTAGCTGTAGTCCCCAAGAAGGGGAACAAACTTACAATGTGCATAGATTATAAGGATTTAAACAAAGCATGTCCCAAAGACTCTTTTCCTCTGCCGGACATCGATCGCATGATCGATGCCACAGGCGCCACAAGATCCTTAGTTTTCTCGATGCTTACTCCGGGTACAATCAAATTCAAATGAACCCGGAGGATCGGGAAAAGACTTCATTCATTACTAAGTATGGAACCTATTGTTATAATGTAATGCTGTTTGGGCTAAAAATGCTGGTGCTACTTACCAACGCCTAGTGAATCAAATGTTAGAGGAACAAGTAGGTAAATCAATGGAGGTATATATTGACGATATGCTAGTTAAGTCCCTGCTTGTAGAGGACCATTTAACACATTTGCAGGAAGCCTTCAACATATTGAGAAAATACAACATGAAGCTCAATCCTGATAAATGTGCATTCGAGGTCGGTTCAAGCAAATTCCTTGGATTTATGGGGTCAAATCAGGGATCAAGATCTACCTCGATAAAATCAAGGCAATCGAAGACATCACGATCGTGGACAGCATTAAGGTTGTACAATGAGTAACAGGGCGGATAGCCGCCTTAGGCCAGTTTATCTCGAGGTCTTCAGATCGAAGTCAGAGGTTCTTCTCAGTGCTCAAAAAGAAGAACAATTTTGCTTGGACCCCGGAATGCCAACAGTCATTAGAAGAGTTAAAGAGCTGTCTTTCGAGCCCACCATTGCTTCATACTCCGAAGCAGACGGGCATCTCTACTTATATTTGGCAGTCTCTGAAGTAGCGGTAAGTTGTGTCCTAGTTCGAGAAGAGAAAGGTACGCAATTTCCTGTTTACTATGTTAGTTGAACTTTATGTAAAGCCGATACCCGGTACCCACACATAGAAAAATTAGCGCTTGCTCTAATAAGCGCCTCTAGGAAATTAAAACTATATCTTCAGTGCCACCCTATTTGTGTGGTGACTACTTATCCTCTTCGTAATATTTTGCATAAGCCCAAACTCTCGTGCCGATTGGCTAAATGTGCCATCAATATCATTGGGTATGATATCAAGTATCAACCCCGAACAGCCATCAAGTCTCATATCTTAGCAGACTTCATGGCCGACTTCACGCTGGCCCTCGTACCCAAGGTCGAAAAAAGAACTTTTGTTAAAAATAGGTACATCATCTGGGGGTTGAACCCTATTCACATATTGCGGTTCAAATATGAAGGGGTCCGGGCTAGGCATCATTTTGAAGCTGCCCATAGGCAATACAATTAGACAATCTATCAAAACCCCTAAGTTGACTAACAATGAGGCCGAGTATGAGGCCATTATTGCAAGTGTCGAGCTGGCTAAAAGCTTGGGAGCAGAGGTCATCGAGGCCAAGTGTGACTCCTACTTGTGGTTAACCATGTCAACAGGACCTTCAAGGTTCGAGAAGATCGAATGCATAGATACTTGGACAAACTGCAGGTAACCTTACACCGGTTTAAAGAATGGATCCTACAACATGTACCTCGAGAACAGAACAGTGAGACCGATGCCCTTGCAAATTTGGGGTCATCAGTCAAAGACGATGAAATTAGCTCAGGGACTGTCGTACAACTTTCAAAGTCAGTAGTCGAAGAAGGCCACACCGAAATAAAATCTACAAGTCTAACTTGGGATTGGAGGAACAAATATATCGATTATCTAAAAACATGAAGCTTCCATCGGACCCTAAAGAATCAAGGACTCTACGAACAAAGGCTGCACGATTCACATTGGCTGAAGATGGAATATTATACAGAATGATATTCGATGGACCGTTGGCAATATTTTTGGATCCGGAGACACTGACTACGTCCTACGAGAAATTCACGAGGGTACTTGCAGGAACCATTCCGGTGCCGAATCACTGGTTTGCAAAGTCATCAAAGTGGTGTACTATTGGGCCAATATGGAAAAAGATACTAAGGAGTTTGTTTGAAAATGTGACAAATGCCAAAGACATGCACTGATAATCCACCAGCTCGGAGAGCAACTTCATTAAGTCTTATCCCTATGGCCGTTCATGAAATGGGGAATGGATATCGTCAAACCTCTACCATCGGCCCCAATTAAAGCCAAATTCATTTTATTTATGACTGATTATTTCTCTAAGTGGGTTGGGGCATAGGATTTCGAGAAGTTAGAGAAAAAGAAGTTATAGACTTCATCTGGGATCACATCATATGCCGATTCGGGATATCCGCCGAGATCGTATGGGATAATGGAAAACAATTCATCGGCAGCAAAATAATGAAGTTCTTCGAAGATCACAAAATAAAAAGAATCTTGTCGAGGTCCTGTCATCCTAGAGGGAATGGACAGGCCGAATTGACAAACAAGACCATCATTCCGAACATAAAGAAAAGATTGAATGATGCTAAGGGAAAATGGAGAGAAATTCTGCCTAAAGTCCTTTGGGCGTATCAAACACCGTCAAAATCCAGTAAGGGGGCAACACCGTTCTCCTTAGTATATGGCGCCGAAGATTTGATCCCGGTCAAGGTCGGGGAACCTAGTTTCAGGTATCGATACACAATGGAAGAGTCAAATCACGAGGCTATGAATACAAGCCTCGAATTGTTAGATGAAAAACGGGAAGCTGCCCTCATCCGAATGGCCGAACAAAAGCAGCGCATCGAAAGATATTACAATAGAAGAGCCAATCTTCGATACTTCAAAATTGGGGACTTAGTACTGAGAAAAGTCACCATTAACACTCGAGACCCAAATGAGGGAAAGCTCGGTCCAAACTGCGAGGGACCATATCAGGTCCTCAACATCGTTGTAAAAGTATCTTACAAACATGGCATGATGAACGGCGAACAACTACCAAATAATTGGAACATAACACTCCTCAAACGATATTATTGATAAGGTATGACCTTCTCCTTTTTCAATTGTATTTTATACTAACTTGTTGCAGGTGTTCAATCGAAGGCATCGAAGTTCTCTCCAATAACGAAATCCTTAGGTTTGAAAGCACGTGTTGCACTCTTTTTCCCTTCAACCGATTTTTATCCCAAACGGGTTTTTCCGGCAAGGTTTTTAACGAGGAAACCAGTGTTCGTGCTAACTTAGAACAATTCAACAATATCTGAGGCTTCTTTACAATCAACCTCGAATACTGGGGGGCATCACCCTCGGATGTTCTGTTTTCAAGGAAAATACTTTGTGTCGATAGTGTCTCGATAGGTAAATTTTGTAAAGGGCCAAATGGTAAAATGAACCGTGCCCATGTAGATTACTCGAGCCCTAATGGAAAACATGTATGCATGAATGATCTATTGAAAGAAGTATTTTTTCCTTACCTGATTTTCCATGCCTTAGTGAAATTTCTACTTTACAATTTCATACTTATGATCTATTGTGGAAACTGGCTCAAGAGCCAATCACAACTAAAGCTCGAGCAATCGACCCCGTACTCGGGGACATCCGTCCAAAAATCGATATGCTCGAATTATTAAACTTTGAGACCATAAGACCTTAAAAAGGCAATCCTCGATTTGTTAGGTCAAGGCCACCCCACTCGGGGACTAGCACTTTGACCAAGTCCGAAGCGTGGCCGGAAAATAAGCCTAAAAGGGAAATCCCAAGTTAAAGGCCACGGCCAAACTACCGCTATTCGGAGACGTCCGAATTTCGTAACAAAAACAAGCCTTGTAATATCTTCACAAAACCGGTTAAAAAGAATATCCTCGGCAAAGTTAAAAAAGGGTTTCGATAATATCAATCCTCGAAAACCCCAAAGGGATACCGGATTGTTCGAACTCACGAAACAATCTTATGCTAAGGCATAACAAATTTTTATATGATTAACTCTTTTAAGCCGAAAAGGGAAAATGAGCAATTTTTTTAAGGCCATATCAGCCTAATTCAAGAGCCTAGGGGCCGTTTTATTTTTGAGTTCGAGAAGTCATCCTCACTCAACAAAAATCTAAGGTCATCATACTTCGAGTTCGAGAAAATACTTGCTCGACTATAAACATTACGCTAGTCCAACTTCGATGACATGGTCGAAACTGAATTTGTACGAGGCAGAAATTGAAACAAAACAAGCCAAAACAATGGAAAAGAAGACGAATTCAGAAAGGAAAATTTTTATATACTATAATTTTCTTACAAGGACCACTTGGCCCGATTAAAAACTTTTTACAAAGACCAGAGGCAACCTTAAAAGAAATACTACTAATCCTAAGGGCCTAGTCTTCTTCTGGGGTAGCTTATTCACCCTCAGAGTCTTCTTCACCAGATCCGCTCACATCCTCGAAATCCTCATGAGGGAACACTAACTTCTGAGCCATTTCTTCTTCATCCTTGGCGATCTCGAGCTCAGCGGATATGTCGACACTTCGAACAAAGATGTCCTCGAGAACCTCCCTTTGAGCCTGCCACTTTTAATGATCAACCATGCCCCTAGCCTGCTCGAGGGTGGTCTCATCATCAGCTTTGTATTGATCCGCAATAGCCTGGGCCTTATTATTGGTCGCAACCACTTCGAATCTTGTGACCTCGAGTTCCTCCGCCAAATTGGCTAGGTTGGCTTTGGGTTCCTCAACCTTCTTCGCTTGGGCTGAGGATTTTTCCTTTGCCTGACAAAGCTGCGACTTGGAAGAATCTAGCTCTGATTGAACTGCCTCCTTTTGTGCAGCCAGGATGTCCATACACCCCTTGAACCACTCGGCCTCAGCTCGCAATTCGTCATTTGCCCTTGAAAACCTTTGATCTGTTCGAGCCTCTGTCGAGCATGCAAAAGCCTTTGATCTATTTATTAGTCATTATCTCCAACTCGTCCTCACTATTATGAAGAATTCGGAATACCTGCTCGGCCATCTCTTCATGTGTGTTCCGAGCCTCCAACATGTAAGGCCCCGGAAAATTTCGCTAAGCAACCTAGTATTTGTGGTGCCATGTAGGCTTATTATAATATTTTATGTGCTATTAACATCGTCTACATCAATTGGATTTGGTAAATATGTGTATAAGACTTATGGTAAGTAATTTGGGGTCCAAGGAAAGGCCTAAGTCTAAGGAAAATTGGAAAAGTTCATAATAGGCTAAGATTTCAAATGAGTTCGCACAAGCCCCCACTTTGGACAAGCATATCTCCCGTTATATAAAGTTTTGTGTGATGGACAACCTATCAAATTAAAGCTCTTTGAGTCTAGTTTCAAACGCAACAAACCGTTTGCCATTTGGAGGTGAATACAGGAAGTTATGACCATTTTACATGACCTGTGTCAGACGCGCATCCGCGGCGCGGCCGGGGCGCGACCGCGGGAAAACTGGGTGATTCTGCCTCCGAGCACGGCAAACCGTGGTAAGACCGCGGCCACCGCATCCCAGCGCAGTTTGACCATGGTCGCGCATCTAGGAGCCCTATAAATACCCCAAGACCGGGCATGGGGCGTCCCTAAGTCATTTTTTTGAGCTAGGGCTTGTTTTATCAAGAGGAATCCGTCCCATACTTCCCTCCTATGATCCAAGGTAAAGTTTTTGGAGTATTTTGAGTTGATTACTACTCCTAAAAACATATATTAACAAGGATTAATCTTGAAAATCCATAGATCCCCATTTAAATCCCTAAATTGATCAAGAACTCTACAAGTGGGGATTCTCAAAATTCTTACTACAAGAGGTATGTCTATCATCTCTAGCTACTCAATGGTGATTATTTATGTAGGATATATACATTAGAACTCATGGGATGGTGATTGGAAGCCATAGGTGCCTAACCTAGGTTGTGTTAGTGTTGTAGAGATTGTGAGATGGGTTATTGAGGTATGATTCTTGGGGGTAATAATATTATGTATATATGCATGTACAAATTAGGTTTGTGGGAAGATTGTTGAACATAATAAGTAAAGATTGGGTTGGGGAATGAAGGAAACCTTGTAAAAGAGATTTGAAATCAAGATGCTCAACTAGTATTTGATAAAATGCTCAAATGAGCTGAAACCATGAATACCTTCCTAATTTGTGTTCAATTTTGTTATGTCTCAAGTAGATTGGGATTGCTAGAATTTTCGGAACATCGTAGTAATTTAAGGAAAGCTCAATCGAGGTATGTAGGCTAAACTTTATCTCTCGGAAGTGAATTCCATATTGTCTTAGTAAGTTTGGGTGTGGTTTGTCTACCAAAATGGTATAGCCTTGAGTCACTTTAAATGAAAGTTAGTATCTTAATTGGGTGAAAAAAACTGAATTTGTTTAATGCCCCTAGTTGCCCTTATGTGTACTAAATACCTTGATTGAATGTGTCTATTTGCTGATAAATTGTAAAGATGTTGGAAATGAATCGAATGGGAAAATGTGAAACAAATTGTGAAATAAGCCTCGACCCAATTGTTATGAACTAGCTTAAAAAATAGAATGGCCTAAAGGTCTTGTACCCGAACTAAACCCATAAATGGTTGTTCTAGATATTACCTTGCCCTTTTAAATACATACATTAGGAAAAGGAATAATTTAAGGATAACTGAGGTGATTGCTTGCTTATAATTCCAATGTGTATTTCAATTGTTGGTTGACATGTCCCTCTTTGGGAAGAATCCTTTGTGCTAGATGATTCTATTACTATTGAATTTGAATATATATAATCTCCGGATTATTTAGTACATTGATATTGGTTACCGATCCTTGGAAATAAAGGATATGAAAGTGTGGAAAACCATATACGGCCTTCGTTCCATGAGAAGATAAACCTTGTGAAAGGCCAAAGGGCCAAAAGAGACCCTGTTATCGAGAAAGATTGAGAACATTAATAAAAACTATAAAATATGAAAGGTATTGAGGTAAGCATGGCTGCATTATGCTATATTTGTATACTTGTATTTATACTACAGTTGTGTGCAATATTAAATCGAAATCAAAATGTTTTTGGGAGTATCATTAGTAATACCGAGGAAGGGTGGGACATAAGGCCCACGCCTGAAACTACACGTGTCGGTGTAGGGGTGGAGTGTGACTTGGGATGAAACTGAAATATTGGTGATATTGTGACTATTTCCCCCAAAGTGGGATGACAGTAATACCTGTGAATTGGAAAAAAGAAAGCCAACCCATACGGCATACGTGGGAAGGCAGCTTAGCCGATCGGGCCGTGATCGGACGCCATGCCGCACACATGGTGGTATTGTGCTGGGAATCATAAAAAGTGGAAATTTGTTGTTGTTGTACAAGTCTCTAAAGGGACGACCTAGCCGATCGGGTCGTGATCGGACTCCGTGCTAACAATGACGGTGGTATAACTTATATAGGTGCTAGTGATCTCCCAACCAAAAATTATATATATTATTTTCATAAACTAGAAGATTTACATGTTTCAAGTTGGATGCTAGTATATTGTTGACTTTGGCTAACTGCTTTGTGTTTTTTTGCTTGTATGGTTATTCTATTCTGAAAGAGGATTTTTAGCCTTACATACTAGTGCTATTCGACGGCACTAACGTCCCTTTTGCCGGGGGCGCTGTATTGTTTTATGATACAGGTTGTTCCACAGCGAGCGGCATCGGCCAGTGATAGCAGTACTCTCTTCCCAGCAGACTTGGTGAGCCCCACTCTATCCCGGGGTCATGTTATGTATCTTTTATTCATTTTCTCATCATGTTTTGAGGTATAGCCGAAGCCTTGTTGCCGGCATTTCCCTATTTCTCTTCTAGTGTACTTAGAGGCTCTGTAGACTATTTGTGGGAGGTGGTTGATGTTGGGAGTCCGGACTAGAAAAGTTTGTACTTGATAAACATGTTTTCATTAAGCTTGTAAACCTGTAATATTTTGTGAACTATGAATGAAGTCATTAACAGAAATGAAATGAAAGTTGCTAATGGAAGATTGCCTAGTGTTTGATAAGATAGGATAACATCCACTCTTTGTTCATGATTAGTTTGGGTAGAAGGAAACCTAGCAGGCTTGCTCAGTCGGGTTTACTCGGTTGAGCGCCGGTCGCGCTCCTCGGATTTTGGGGCGTGACAAACTTGGTATGAGAGCCTAAGGTTTTAAAGAGTCCTAGGATGTCTCGGAGCCGTGTCTAGTAGAGTCCTTCTTATCGGTGTGTTGTCGACCACATCTATAAGTTCGAGGCTATTCAGACATTTAGGAATTTCACCCTTCTTTGATACTCCAATGGTGCGATAGTGCTCAAGTTAGGGAGCTGATTTCCTCTCTAAGTCTTATTCTCAAGATTGGTAACCTTGATACCATAATCCGCGAATTTGAAGCATGTAAGGAGGGATTGATCCCACCATTGAGTCCGAGTGGATTGCCCAAGGACTTGTTAGGAGAATGTATTAAGCTGTGGATGGATTGTAACATATCGCTAAGAGGGGAGTGTCCTTGTCCCTATTGATGTCTCTGCACCATCAGATCATGTAGTATATCAGTATGTTACCTACGTACGTTAGGGATGTAGAGTCGAGGGTTATCGATTAAGCTATTGCCCTATCAACCTAACGTCGTTAAGTGAGTCAAATCAGAATTTCTACTCGTTGTATATGTACATCCAAATTGAAGAATTCTCATAAACATGGTCTTAACAAGGTGTTGAATAGCAAAACAGTGCATGCACCTGCTCTTCGAATGAGACGTATTATTCACAAAATCTCCCGATCACTGTTCTCTTACTTACAGCCTCCTATAGAATTGAGCTCTATAATTATGCTCCTGAATTGAGTTAGAACACTATTGATACTTCCCACTTGCTTTTCCTGAATTCTCAACAAGGGACTATTCCTGATGAATTTCTTACATAAACTTTTTATTTAAATGGACAACATCTGCTTACTTGTGCCTATGCATGCACCGTCGTGAAGTTTACCTATAAGGTGTCAAGTTCCATGTAAAGCATCCCAGTGTTGCAATCCTTCTTGAGTCACTCTTTTACTTACTGGTGTATATGGCTTCTATGGTCTGAACAGTTACTCTACTCTCTTTTGAGTATCATCATGAAACCTTCTCATTGTCAAGTAACATGAGAGCATGCATCAGCACCTATCATATGAGTGCATATCAATCGAAATGGTCACCGTGCGCATTAAGCCTCTTTGAAAATTTAGATCCTCACATCTCCGTCATAGGAAGATCATGCGTCACCATCATGTGTATGACTTTTGTGTCCACTTGGGACATCCCATAGCAAGTAGGTCACTCGGTTTCTAGTATTGTGGTCGCCCATGATGTGGTCTTGTATTGCAGTCTGAGAGTTAATATAGCAGAAGCATGTAGCTCATAACAAATGATTATTTTCTCTTTATACCTCCACAAGGTGTTAACTATGACCCTTAGTATTGAATTCATTGTGCTAGTTCCCAACACTTGTTCGATAACCATAAGAGAACATATCCTTCTATGAGTCATTGTAACACTTTCAATCTCGTAAGGACCCTTACTAGGCTCTCCGTCAAGACCAAGCACACCTTCGGGGGTTATTATAGCACAACGTCTGTTTCTCTTGTTTTTCTGTATTTTATTAGCATCTGGGTAGTTCTCAAGTCAAAATCCATGAAGAACTCATTATGAACATCTGCAAACCCTCCATGATTATTCTATACTATCTCATTGGGTTCACATATCTCTTCAAGTTTATCAAGGGTTGATAGCATGTCGCAATTACTGAAATTGAATGATCTCTTTCCGATAATGGATTATCTATACTTGTGCTAGTCCAACGATCTGCTTATCAGTCTAACTCTCGCCTTTAGCTTTTGGGTTGACAAAGGAGAAATACACCTAGTAACACATTCATATGTCAAAGCCTTTCTCTCTGTTAAGTCTTATAGCATCTCCCAATGTGGTTTGCAATAGCTGGTTGTGTAGAAGTGTGTTGTAGTGCTTCATTAGAAGTAGAGTTGCTAAACATAATTGGATTTTAGAATTCTAGAGCTATACATCACGTGACTTCATACAGAGATCTTCTTTCAAAAAATGTAGCTTCTCGTAATCGCTTTATATTACCACCCTTCCTGGTGGATACAATGTAAAGGTTACTTCCATAAGGCTCTTTCACTTTCTTTTCATTTGTCTTGTATGGTGTGTTGTTTACCCGTAATCTTCAATGCGATATTATCTCAATGACTTGACTAGTCATCCAACTATGCGATTCGATTAAATTCACCTCATTTTTATACTCTACAAGTACCCTTTTCTAAAAGGACACTGAAAGTAGGTAAATCCCCCTTTACTATGGACTTCTAATATCTTCGACTTAGTTTAAGCTTGTCGGTTCCAAATGGTGCTCATTAGTTTTGCTACACTACTATCTATTTCATCTGATAACTCTCAGTGTAAAATTCATTTACGTTTTATGGCATCAAAGAGGAAGTCTTGTAGCATTAAGGAAGGGGACATATTCCTTTAGTTGGAATAAATAAATATTGCTGGTATTCTTTGTAGATGTTCTTCTAACAACCATTTACCTGCTCTGCTTATCCATGTGACTAGATAACCCAGGACATCTCATTCTTTAGAACTTATCCATGTGGGCACTTTGAGGTCTTGTTTTATACCAACTCGTAATGGTTTTAAGTACCTTCTTGCCATTGTTATTGATTTTCTAGGACTACGAGGGCTTGTCTCATGGGTTTCAAAATAATGATTTTCCTTTGAGCTCAGGCTGAAATTGCCCTGATTTCAAACCAAAGTGCGTCCCCTTTTTCCAAAGTCTTAAATGGGTCGGATTGGATGGGTTACGTGGCTTTCTTCTCACTCGGCTTCTAGAACAATTGACTATATCATTGTCATGGGAGGGGAGTTTTGCTACCCTTGGTATTACACCTCCTTGGGTGAATAGGAGTGTCATTTGTCTGTCTCCCCGGAGCATCATGTTAACCATTAGAATGCCTCTAACCAGTACATGATTTCATCCCAACATTTAGATGTCCGAGCTATGTGGTTTTACTCGTGAAAGGGGTGAGATTAGATGCCTTCAGATTTTTGCACATATCATGAGCATATTGATTTGGAAGACAAGTTGTCATACCTTTAGTTCTCTCATATAGGGTCAATTGTCAGGGAGGGTTAAGCTGTTTGAGTTATGATAATCTCATAAGTGTTTTAACTTCATTTTCATCCTCATGGGCTTACGGCATAGATTCCTTGTGTCAGCTAACGTCAGGAGTGTAATTCCACTTCATGTATTTTGAATCCCATATTGCATTCAAGGTACCAGAGCATGAATTGATTTTCCCTTCACCCTAGGAAACGACTAGGTCATGTACTTGAATATTCCTCCTTAATGATTCCTATTGCCAATGTATTGCTTACCCCTATACCTCATTTGTGTAATAATTGACGTCGTCACAGTGATTAACCATGTCAGCATTGTTAGTTGTAACTTTCGTGTCCCTTAGCATATAACCTCAGAAAGTACTCTACTCAGTGCATTAATGGATTCCTGAATAACTCTAGTCTGATCTTGAACTCTGTTATTCCTCATTGTATTAGATCCATTGGGTATTGTAAGTTTAGACGAGTCAAAGATGAAGCTCCACAGTGTGATCACATATATATTTGATAGGTAATTTTATGGTCAATTTATGATAGCACATCTTAGAGTAATTGTTGAAGGTCATCAAGGGTTTAGTGTGAGTGTTCGCCTAGAGATTTAGAGTTTGGAGGGTGAGCAGGCTATTCTCAATATTTTCCCCTGAAGATGTTATGTGAGTTGATAATAAAGGTCGCATAAGTGTATTCCACATTAGGCCGCACTAGGATATGAAGTGTCCCCATAGTTGTTCACCATATGTTTTGTGGATTCACATGTCTATATCTAAGAAAGTAGGTGGAGATCAATTGTGTATCATTCCGGTGGAAATTATTGACGGTGAAGTTAGTGGATAGTTAGCTTATGCGAGATATCTACTTGGTATCCTTGTTAAGTAAGTTTAGGGGTCGAAATTGCTCCCGTGAATGTGTTCTGGCGAAGTCTGTAGATATAAGAGGCCATTGAAGGTCGAGAGTGTTGTGGAAATAAAATATTTTCTCTTGAGTGCATAGCAGTTGGTTTTGATTTGAAAGGTACCTTCTAGGTGATATGATTTAAAAATGTGCAGACCATGCCCAGGTATCATCGTGATAAAGTAGTGTTTGTAATGCTGAGGTTCTTGTCATTGATATATACATTATGGTGCTTTGTCGAGTTGTGGATGTGTTTTTAGGATGATTTTGGTGGTTCTCTGGCAGGTGGATAGGCCTAGTTACAAAGGAGACTCTGCCGAAATTTCTGAAAATTTTGGGAGTTAGTCAAAATTTAGGGACTTGAGGTAGGCTATAAAGGAGATATATTAAGTTAAGCATTTAGGGCGGACGCTACCCCTCATTCGAGGACGAATGATCCTAAGGGGGGGGGGGGGAAATGTAAGGCCCCGAAAAATTTTGCTAAGCAACCTAGGATTTCGTGGTGCCACGTAGGCTTATTATAATATTTTATGTGCTATTAACATGATGTACATCAATTGGATTTGGTAAATATGTGTATAAGTCTTATGGTAAGTAATTTGGGGTCCAAGGAAAGGCCTATGTCTAAGGAAAATTGGAAAATTTCATACTGGGCTAAGATTTCAAATGAGTTCGCACAAGCCCTCACTTTGGACAATTATATCACCAGTTATATAAGGTTTTGTGTGATGTACAAACTATCAAATTAAAGCTCTTTGAGTCTAGTTTCCAACGCATCCAACCGTTCGTCATTTGAAGGTGTATACAGGAAGTTATGACCATTTTACTGGACCTGTGTCAGACGCGCGTCCACGGCGCGGCCGCGGCGCGACCGCTGGAAAACTGGGTGATTCAGCCTCCAAGCGCGGCAAACCGCGGTATGACCGTGGCCACCGCGTCGCGGCGCGGTTTGACCGCGGTCGCGTGCCTAGCAGCCCTATAAATACCCCAAGACCGGGCATGGGGCGTCCCTAAGTCATTTTTTTGAGCTAGGGCTTGTTTTATCAAGGGTAATCCGTCCCATACTTCCCTCCTATGATCCAAGGTAATGTTTTTGGAGTGTTTTGGAGTTGATTACTACTCCTAAACACTTATATTAACAAGGATTAATCTTGAAAATCCATAGATCCCCATTCAAATCCCTAAATTGATCAAGAACTCTACAAGTGGGGATTCTCAAAATTCTTACTACAAGAGGTATGTCTATCATCTCTAACTACTCTATGGTGATTATTTATGTAGGATATGTACATTAGAACTCATGGGATGGTGATTGGAAGCCATAGGCGCCTAACCTAGGTTGTGTTAGTGTTGTAGAGATTGTGAGATGGGTTGTTGAGGTATGATTCTTGGGAGTAATAATATTATGTATACATGCATGTACAAATTAGGTTTGTGGGAAGATTGTTGAACATGAATAAGTAAAGATTGGGTTGGGGAATGAAGGAAACCTTGTAAAAGAGATTTAAAATCAAGATGCTCAACTAGTATTTGATAAAATGCTTAAATGAACTGAAACCATGAATACCTTCCTAATTTGTGTTCAATTTTGTTATGTCTCAAGTAGATTGGGATTGCTATAATTTTCGGAACATCGTAGTAATTTAAGGAAAGCTCAATCGAGGTATGTAGGCTAAACTTTCTCTCTCGGAAGTGAATTCCATATTGTCTTAATAAGTTTGAGTGTGGTTTGTCTACCAAAATGGTATAGCCTTCAGTCACTTTAAATGAAGGTTAGTATCTTAATTGGGTGAGAAGAACTGAATTTGTTTAATGCCCCTAGTTGCCCTTATGTGTACTAAATGCCTTGATTGAATGTGTCTATTTGCTGATAAATTGTAAAGATGTTGGAAATGAATTGAATGGGAAAATGTGAAACAAATTGTGAAATAAGCCTCGACCCAACTGTTATGAACTAGCTTCAAAAATAGAATGACCTAAAGGTCTTGTACCCGAACTAAACCCATAAATGGTTGTTCTAGATATTACCTTGCCCTTTTAAATACATACATTACAATGCGAGTCCTTATACATTCCGATGTTGAAATTGTACAATTCTTAAAATGGAAAAGGAATAATTTAAGGATAACTGAGGTGATTGCTTGCTTATAATTCCAATGTGTATTTCAATTGTTGGTTGACATGTCCCTCTTTGGGAAGAATCCTTTGTGCTAGATGATTCTATTACTATTGAATTCGAATATATATAATCTCCGGATTATTTAGTACATTGATATTGGTTAGCGATCCTTGGAAATAAAGGAGATGAAAGTGTGGAAAACCATATGCGGCCTTCGTGCCATGAGAAGATAAACCTTGTGAAAGGCTAAAGGGCCAAAAGAGACCCTGTTATCGAGAAAGATTGAGAACATTAATAAAAACTATAAAATATGAAAGGTATTGAGGTAAGCATGGTTGCATTTATGCTATATTTGTATACTTGTATTTATACTACAGTTGTGTGCAATATTAAATCGAATCAAAATATTTTTGGGAGTATCATTAGTAATACCGAGGAAGGGTGGGACATAAGGCCCACGCCTGAAACTACACGTGTCGGTGTAGGGGTGGAGTGTGACTTGGGATGAAACTGAAATATTGGTGAAATTATAACTATTTCCCCAAAAGTGGGATGACACTAATACCTGTGAATTGGAAACGAGAAAGCCAACCCACACGGCATACGTGGGAAGGCAGCTTAGTCGATTGGGCCGTGATCGGACGCCATGCCGTACACATGGTGGTATTGTGCTGGAAATCATAAAAACTGGAAATTTATTGTTGTGGTACATGTCTCTAAAGGGACGACCTAGCCGATCGGGTCGTGATCGGACTCCGTGCTAACAAAGACGGTGGTATAACTTATATCGGTGCTAGTGATCTCCCAACCAAAAATTGTATATATTATTTTCTTAAACTAGAAGATTTACATGTTTCAAGTTGGATGCTAGTATATAGTTGCCTTTGGCTAACTGCTTTGTGTTTTCTTTGCTTGTATGGTTATTCTATTCTGAAAGAGGATTGTTAGCCTCACATACTAGTGCTATTCGACGGCACTAACGTCCCTTTTGTCGCGGGCGCTGTATCGTTTTATGATACAGGTTGTTCCACAGCGAGCGGCATCGACCAATGATAGCAGTACTCTCTTCCCAGCAGACTTGGTGAGCCGCACTCTATCCCGGGGTCATGTCATGTACCTTTTGTTCATTTTCTCATCATGTTTTGAGGAATAGACGGAGCCTTGTTGCCGGCATTTTCCCTATTTCTCTTCTAGTGTACTTAGAGGCTCCGTAGACTATTTGTGGGTGGTGGTTGATGTTGGGAGTCCGGACTAGAAAAGTTTGTACTTGATAAACATGTTTTCAGTAAGCTTGTAAACCTGTAATATTTTGTAAACTATAAATGAAGTCATTAACAGAAATGAAATGAAAGTTGCTAATGGAAGATTGCCTAGTGTTTGATAAGATAGGATAACATCCCCTCTTTGTTCATGATTAGTTTGGGTAGAAGGAAACCTTGCAAGCTTGCTCAGTCGGGTTTACTCAGTTGAGCGCCGATCGTGCTCCTCGGATTTTGGGGCGTGACACAACAGGTCCACCTGAAGCTTCTCACTGAGAATCTTATAAGTGTTGCACTTCTCAATAAAGCCTTGGACCTCGACCTTGCGTTCCTCTCAGGCTGGAAGAAAGGCCTCGTGGTGCAACACCGAAGCCTGCAAGAAAGGAAGTAATGTTAGAAATATTTACAAGACACCCTTGAACTTACCCGATTCAAAGCATGCAGGGCCTCATTGAACAATTAGGAAACATTCCACTGCGTCCATTTTAGCTTGGTCCTCCTCAGTGACCAGGCATCAAAGATAGCTTGCTACCTCATATGGGGTAGAAAAGACTTGTATATCCTCCGGGATTGAGATGATAAGAGGTTGTTTCTGGTCTGGATCAACGCTAGGAGCCGGGAACTGATTGGTAAATGTACAGCTCGAGTAAGCCTCATTCAAGCACTTCTTTGGTACGACCAAGCCACCCAAACCGGTAACATCATCCACGTCGGCAAAATAGCCACAAAAAAAGTCATCCTCCCCCTGGGCCCCCTCTTCGTGACAAGTCTCTGCAGCATGGGCGTCACGTATCATCGAATCCGGAACTGGAGGGAATGAGGAGGAATCCCCGGTAACTATTGCCCCAAGAGGATCTTTGGAGGCATCGCCTTCATTCTGAGGAGCCTCGAGCTCGGTTTCTACCCCAGTCTCGACTGTCTTCTCGATGGCCTCTCTATCCTGAGGTGAGACATCTTGAACTCTTGTTGACTCAGTAGACTGGGGCAAAGCAGCTTCGACCCCTGCATGTTCAGTGGTTCTTTGAACCTTGGTGCCAGCCCGCACACGAAGCACCAAACTGGAATTTTCTTCTTCATCCTCATTATCGGTCTCATCCGCTAGTTGGTGGACAGACTCCAGAGTTACAGGGATGACATCCCCCTTTGGTTTGCGGGGCCATATGGCTGGCGTTTTCTTCTCCGGGCTTGAGGAGCTCGGAGCCTCTTTAATTTTCTTATCCTTGCGCTGCTTCAGGGCAAACGGGGAAAGAAGCGCCACTTCTTCAGCAGAAGGGGGCCTCATCGGCACATCCTTCCAAAAACCTACAAAATGGGAAAAATGAGTAAGTACAGAAACAAAGTACAAATGGAAGCTTTGAAAAAAAGAAATTACCGTGGTTTCGAGCCTCTCATCAGCCTTTCGACAACTCCATCCAGGCTCGCTCGGAGTAGACTTTTTGAGATACCAATCCCTCGACCCATTGCCTCAGGTTGGGGATCACTTTCGGCATAACAGCCTTGGTTGCAACACAAAAAATTTAGACGAAGGGAAAAGAAAAAAGCAGGAACGACAATAATAGGTACTCGAAAGGCCAGGCAAACACTTACATTTCATGTTCCACCTTTCGGGGAACGGCATATCTCCGTCGGGGATCAGGTCCAAAGTTCTTATTCGCATGAACCATCCCATCTAACCTCGATCTCGAGTCTCGTCTATCTCGAGAATGGGGGTTTGGTGGCTCGACGATAAAGCTTGATCATGCCTCCTCGATAAAGTCGAGGACCGTAGAGGCCCATGAGATTATTGAGGGTAAAAGGATGCCCCTCGATCTTACATACGAAGAATCGGAGGAGGAGCACAATCCTCCAAAACGAAGGGTGGATCTGGCCCAGAGTGACATCGTACCTCTTGCAGAAGGCAACCATGATAGGGTCCAAGGTA
Source organism: Nicotiana attenuata (assembly GCF_001879085.1). Classification (NCBI taxonomy): domain Eukaryota; kingdom Viridiplantae; phylum Streptophyta; class Magnoliopsida; order Solanales; family Solanaceae; genus Nicotiana; species Nicotiana attenuata. The sequence goes on along the minus strand of NW_017671462.1, from coordinate 60,261 downwards.
CTTATTGTGAAGGGGTAGGTGAAGACGGTCAAATACCCCTCCTTGTAAGTAGTGATGGATTATTTAGGTCTAGGCACTACAATATCCTTGCCTACTCAGTTGCACTCCTCGTTTACCTTCTCAAGGAGGCGTTTGGTAATCGTACACATGTACCTCGACATGTATTCACATCTTCTCGGTGTCGAGGGTGTGTTTTCCACGTTGAAATCGGAGGCAATTGCATACTTCATCGGAACAAAGTCAGCAAGAGGATATTTCGACGCGACGGCGGCGGTTTTTGATGAAGAGGTGTTTTCTTTGTGAGGGACAATTTTGGAGGTCTTTGCCATTTTTTAAGAACGGGTAAGAACCGAGAATGGGAGATTTGGTGTATTAAGAAGAGGTTAGCAAAGAAACTTGATGATTTGTAGAAGAAGAACTTGGAAAATGCAAAGATTTCTAAAGATTAGAGCAGAAGAGATTGAAGGTAAAGTTAAAAATGGAAAAAGGATCTATTTATGGGTTTCACGGTGACGGTTCAAGGTTTTTAGTGGCCGACCAGCAACTGACACTCCTTAATGCCTGGGAAGTTGAAGCGATGGGACGTTTCGGTCATCTCTGCCACATACGTCACGATGCTTACGTCATGATAAATCCAAGGACAAGTTCGAAAGCCTAAATTTATTTCTTGTCATTACTCTCCAAAAAGCGAGCGGACTATCTGTATACGGCTTAAAACCAAGCTCGCCCTATTTTACTGATTTGCCAAGATTAGAGTAAAGGATCGAAGATCGATCCCGTAATAAGTCTGATCGAGGTACGAGGGTGAGGTACCGAGTTCGAGATTCGAAGCACATGTCGATATCGAGGCCAGTAATGATCGAGATCAAATAGGCAGACCTCGGGCAAGATCGAAGATAGCGTAATAACAAAAATGCGAGATATTTGTTAATGGTCGAAGAACACGGCGAGAATCTCGGAACGGATCAAATCATAGGCGATTAATTAGCTAATCATGGGACTTACTTCCATAATTAGAATTGTACCATAAATAGGATACCTTTACTATATAAAGGGGGTCCTCATTATTTTAACTATCTTACATTCACGCATATGAAAGCAATACAATACTCTCTAGCTTATACTCTTGTTCAGCAGTTTGCTTCTTAACTCTTTTGGGCACTGATCAGTTCGAGGGCACATAAGCTCAAAGGCTGAACTCTGTTCTAATACTGGTTTGCTTAATTTCGTTGTTAATTTCTGCTACTGATTTTCATATTCATAAACTGATATTAGGTGAAATCACGTGTCCTTAAAACCACATTATAAGTTCAATTGTTATCCAATTTTTACGGTATACACATATCCAAACCAAAACTATAGTATACAAATAAAAACTACAATAACAGTTTCATTCCAGGAACAAAAAAAAATCAGATACCGTTTTAGAAATGATTTGGGAAAACTATAGAAATTAACACTTAGAAGTTTCACAAATTTAAGATACATAAATAAAAAGGAACACAATAACTAGATAAATGAAAAGAACGAATTAAGAACCACTACAGCAGTGATAGCAGCCTAACTTGAAGTAGAACTAATCAGATGAACCGTCTCAAATCTGGAGTTTTTTTTTTTAACGAAAAGGATATTATATTAGAAATTAAACATCCAACAAGTTACACAACATTAGCAGTGCCTTGCAAGGCATCATAGTTTCCTAAAGCAGCCAACTTAGAGTATACATTAATAGAAACATATTTAACAAAAGAAACTTCTTCCAGATCCTTTCGATATTGTTGTATCGCTAGTTCCGGAGGGGTTTCCAAAAGAGATACTCTATTTATGTTGGTCTGCAGAAGTGTCATTCTTGCCAAGGCATACACCACCTCGTTCCCTTGTCTGAAGCTATGCTTGAGTACCACTTGACCCTGCTTTCTTGCTTGTTCCATCAACCACCTGCATTCATAGATTATGTTTGTGTAAGTAGGGTGATCGTTATCTAGCATATTAATAACCTCCGATGCATCTGTTTCTATTTCAACTGGTGTCAAGTTGTGCTCCATTATAATTTGCAGGCATTCTCTCAAGGCTTGAAGTTCCACTTGTGTTGCTGAGAGGGTTGCGACCTTTTTGTGGAAAGCTATGATCCAGCTTCCCATGTTGTTTCTTGCTACTCCACCTATACCACCTTGACAATTGTTACTATTGAAAGCGCCATCTATGTTGAATTTGATCCATCCTTTTAGTGGTTTATGCCATTGAATTTTGATCTGTTTATGGACTGTACTATTAATACCTTTTTTTGTTAGCAGGTTACACTCCACTGCATATTTTATAACAGAGTTCCAATTTAGGCAGTAATTAGTATTATTATGGTTATTATGATTTCTGTTTTTCTAGATTAACCGAATTGCAAAAGGGTAGATGTCTGTCCATTGGAGGTATTGTGATGGAAAGTGTGACTCTCCTCCTTTATTTGGTCTATCCAGTGATCAGGAGAGGTAGGATTATAATGAAATCCAAGGTCAGTCCAAATGTGTTTTATAGAAGCACATTCCCAGAAAATATGATGAATAGTTTCATCATAGAGCTTGCAGTTGGGGCATTTAGGGTTAATGTTTATCCCTATATTGGCTAGGTAAACCCGTGTACGGATCCTATTGTGGTAACATTTCCAAATAAAGATCTTTATTTTATTAGGACATTGGAGTTTCCAAATCCAATCGTAGTTTTTTAGCAAGGCTCGTGTTGATCAATGAGATTATAGCACGAAGAAGCTGAGAACATCCCATTCGAGGTGAGGCTCCAAATGTTATGGTTTGTAGTAGTGGGAGGAGCATTGTATATCATAATAGCATATATTTTTTTTAAGATGCTATTAGGCAGCTCAAAATATAATTTTATAAGGTCCCATTTCTTCCCAAAAATTAGGTTACCAATAGTGATTTTGTCTTCATTGAGATTTAGGGGGGCCTTCAATAGATTGCCTTAGGTTAATTATATTAGGAATCCAGTTTGATTCCCAAATGTTAAGGGAAGAGTTATTGATGTCCCATATGGTTCCTTTATTGCAATAGTACCAACCTTTCAAAATACTTTTCCATATGAAGGAAGGATGATTTTTATTATTAGTATTAGCATATTTACTAGCTATGACTTGTGACCATAAGGAGGTAGTATTGATCAGTCTCCAAGCTAAGCTAGTAAGTAAGGTCAGGTTTTTACTTCTAGCCTTCCTGATTCCTAGTCCCCCCTTTGCTTTGTCCCTTGTAACGGAAACCCAGCTAAAAAGGTGGATTTTTCTTTTGTCATGTGTAGAGTTCCATAAGAATTCTCGTTGAATCTTATCAATGTCCTTAAGGGTCTTTATAGGGAGATGGAGTATTGCATAATATGATTTGGTATAATATTAAGAGTGGATGTGACTAAAGTACATCTACCAGCCATATTTAGCCATCTAGCTTTCCAACTTCCCAATTTTGTTCTCATTTTATCAACCACAAATTGATAGTGTTTGTGGTTTGGATTTGAATTAACAATAGGAAATCCTAAATAAATACCGAAATTATCACTAAGCTTGATGTTGAGGATGGAAGATAATTCCTTCCTAGATATTTTTGAGCAGTTTGGGGAGACAATTAGTTTTGATTTGCTTTTATTAATAGATTGACCTGAGAGAAGCAGAAGTCATTAAGGCTTTGTAGGATTGTGAGAGAAGTCTTGGTATTTGCTTTGCCTATGAGGGTTATGTCATCAGCAAAGAATAGATGTGATAGAGTAGGGCTTCTAGGGTTTATTTTTAAAGCATCCCATTTCCTAGTTTCAATCTTATGTTGGATCATTATTGAGAGCATTTTCATACATAATATGAAAATGTATGGGGACATTGGGTCACCTTGTCTGATCCCCCTTGTAGGAGTGAATGGTTCTGATTTTGACACATTAACCATAACGGAATAGCTCTGAGTAATTATGCACGACATGATTAGATTTGTGATTTTTGGGGGGAATTTGAAGTATTTTAAGGTTCTGTGAATAAAAGACCACTCAAGTTTGTCAAAGGCCTTTTCAAGGTCTATTTTGAGGATCATATGTCCTTCTTTTGATTTAGAATTTCTAATATAGTTAACAACTTCTTGAATTATTACAGCATTATCATAAGCTCTTCTACCCTTGATAAAGCCAGCTTGGTGAGGACCAATTAATTTGTTAAGAAGGGGTCTCATTCTATTGGCGAAGATTTTGGTAATTATTTTATAAAGGGTATTACAGAGGCTAATAGGTCTAAAATTTCTGAGGTTATTAGCATTTTCAAATTTAGGAATTAGGCACAAGTAGGTTTTATTAATGATTGTAGGGATACAACAATCCTCAAAGACTTTGTGGCAAAAAATATTCACACTATCCTTGATGGTGTTCCAGTATTTTTGATAGAAAAAAGGGTGTAAACCATCAGGACCTGGGGATTTATAAGGCCCAAAAGAGAAAACTGCTTTCTTGATTTCTTGGTCATTTAGGGGTAAGTCTAGGCACGAACATTCATTGTAATTAACTAAAGTGGTTACTTTAGTTCTTGTATGCCATGAGGAATGTGTTTGGGAAGTGGTAAATAGATTTTTGAAGTAATTTATAGTGTGAGTCACTATACATTGTGTCACGACCCAACTTTCCCTCCATTTGGGTATCGTGATGGCACCTAGTCGTAGGGACTAGGTAAGCCTAACTCATACTGAATTACCACAATAATAATGAAATTTAACAGTCTAGAAGCAGAAATCTCTACAAAATAAAATTCTCAAAACCCGATAGTACAAGTCATAAGCTCTACAGAGTTTCGCTACAACTTCTAAACACAACCGTATGGAAGTAAGTACAACAGTGTGAATATAAAATATGAAGGTGACTCCGAAGCCTGCAAACGCAGCAGCGGGGCTACCTCGAGTCTCCTCGACAAGAATCCGCATAGCTACTAGCAAACAATACCTGGATCTGCACACAAAAAAATGTGCAAAAGTGTAGTATGAGCACACCACAGTGGTGCCCAGTAAGTATCAAGACTAACCTCGGTGGAGTAGTAACAAGGAACAGTCAAGACACCCACTGGTCTAATAAGCAGAACATGTATAAGTATAGAAACATCCGAACGTGATATCTATATAAAGGCTAAGAGATATTGCTAACAATACAGTAACTACAATAAGGAAAGGAAACAACAAGTAATAGTGGAAAACCATAATAAAGCTCATAAAAGTGAACAAAAATACAACCCAAATTCGAAATTTACAAATACAGTAAGGACAGGTCATAACTCAGCAACTACGGCAGCTTTCACATTAGCTCATAGCCAACAACTTCAATCAATTAGTCAAATTTTTTAGTTGATAAGAACATTTCGAATTATACTTCTTCAAGCAAACATTTTTCTGAAATAGTTCTCTAATAATGAATACCTTTCGAATATAACCTTTTCAAATAAATATCCTTCGAATATAAGTCACCCCGTGACACCTCATCTCATAATCATACAATACGGGTCTCAATACCTGAACGCTAACACTTGGCATTCTATGCCCTCATCACACCTCATAATCATACTGATAACTCACATGCCCAAAAGAGTCATTCTCACTTGGAAGGACAATAAACAAGGGTGTGCGTCTATATTCAGAAATCTCAAGGAGGCTCCTATCCGATAAGGGTGCTTAGCCACGTGTATGCTTGTGCAAGTGTCCTAACATAGTTCATACCAGCTAGTAAGCATAAGGACAAGAACGGACAGCACATATACTGTTTACACAGAGATAGGACAATGAAAACAACAACTCAAAACACAGTGATAATAACAGGGGATCTCCTAGGATACCGTCCCGTAGTCCCAAACGTAAATGTACAGAGGATCTCCGGGATACCGTCCCGTAGTCCAAATATAAATATTCAGTGGATCTCCCGGGTGTCGTCCTGTAGTCCATCTCATAATGCGCAGGGGAATCTCCCGGGTGCAATCCCGTAGTCCCAAAAGTAAACGTGCAGGGGGATCTCCCGGAATACCGATCCGTAGTCCCAAAGTAAACATGCATGGGGATCTCCCAGGATATCGCCCCGTAGTCCCAAAGTAAATACACAGTGCAACCAACAGAAATAACATTCACAGCACAACAGAAAGCTCGTAAATCACCACGATACATATAACAACAACAAAAAGGACAATAATTCAAGGTAAGACAAGTAATCAACTCAAGGACCGTAAATCACAAGGAAATGGTAGAACCAGCTCACAAGGAATAACCACAGAAAATAATGCTGGAATAAAGGGAACAGTTCAACACGGGAAAACTAACGTATAGCGACGATCCCACAATATACAAGTCAATAACAAGGAAATCAACGCGAGTCATGTAGTCCCAAATAAGGGCAAGTCAACAAAAAATATAGGTTATCTAACTCATTTTAAGATTGGACAATTTCGAGGATATTCCACAATACAATTAGGGAAAGATGATCTTTAGCTTCACTTAAGACTAAACAAAATTTCAGAAAGGATAATAATGATTCTCAAATAAGACAAACAACTATGAAAAGATAGCATGACAATAGGAGAAGCGAAATTCTTCTGTTAAGTCAAATAGGGGTCGATTAGGCAATAAGAGTGAATCATGAAGCAATTAACTCCAATTGAGCAAGTAGAGGTGAAACTAGTAAATAGGAAACTCAGTCATGTCAAGAAAACATTCATACACAGTGAATATAAAGACCTAAGAACCCTAAAGGCCAATTTCCCCAAATAAGTCCGAGCACGCACTCGTCACCTCGCGTACACGAACTAAAATCAACATAGAAGACTCAAATGCTAAGGGGAAGTCCCCTACACAAGGTTAGGCAAGATACTTACCTCAAAGATGACACACCGATACGCTAAAATACACTTCTCCGGTGAAAAGATCTCCGAACGGCTCAAATCTAACCAAAATAACTTCAAAGCACAAATAAAATACATAAGAAACTATTCCGAATTATAAAGTCCCAATCTTTAACAAAATCCAAAAAATCGGTCCAAAAGTCGACCCCAGGGCCCGCACCTCGTAACCCAACAAATTTTACAAAAATCGAATACCCATTCTGATACGAGTTCAACCATACAAAATTTATCAAATTCCGATACCATTTGGTCCCTCAAATCACGATTTTTCATTTTAGAATTTTCATCAAAAACCAACTCCTTACCCAACCCAAAACACAATTTAAATGATAAAAATGAAGATAAAATCATGGAATATGTTAGATTATGATGAAGAACGATTACCCAATCGATTTGTGTGAAAAAATCCTCAAAGAATCGCTCAAAACCGAGCTCCCCAAGTCACGATATGAATAAGATGGTCTATCCCTCGATTTGGGAATATATTCTGCCTTCCCAGGGGTTGTTCTTCGCGTTCGCGACACTTCCCTCGCGTTCGCGATGAGTAAATTCCTCGTCCGTGATTTCCAAACTCATTCCAGACAGCCTTTAGTATAATTGCCATAAAGTTTTGCACACAACTCCAAATACAAATGGTTTGATGTTCTGTAGTCTAGACACCAAGGGCTATAGTTTCATAGGTTGATCATTTCCTGAGTCATTATATGTTACAAGATATAAGCTTCCAAAGTCAACGCCGTGCAATAGAGATTTTCGAACTCTCCCCAGACAGCCTGTAGTGTAACTACCATAACCTTTTGTACAAAAATCAAAATTCCAATTAATTCACATAACTGCAAACTAGACACAAAGGGCTACAACTTTCGTTTTTGGATCATCTCCAAATTCTTTATAGCTTGTGAGATATGAGCCTCCGAAGTTAGACCTGTGCAGGCGAGATTTCCTTCTACGCAAACGCGTGCGAGCCTTCCCGAACGCGTAGAACAAACTTCCAAAAGCCAAATTCTTTTTCGCGAACGTGGGAGGCTCCACACGAACGCGAAGAACAACACCAGATATCAGAGTTAAGTCAAATAGGAGTCGATTAGGCAATAAGAGTGAATCATGAAGCAATTAACTCCAATTGAGCATGTAGAGGTGAAACTAGTAAATAGGAACCCAACAAATTTTACAAAAATCGAATACCCATTTCGATACGACTCCAATCGGTCCAAAAGTCGACCCCCGGGCCTGCACCTCAGAACCCAACAAATTTTACAAAAACCGAATACCCATTCCGATACGAGTTCAACCATACAAAATTTATCAAATTCCATTTGGTCCCTCAAATCACGATTTTTCATTTTAGAAATTTTCTTCAAAAACCATTTCCTTCCCCAACCCAAAACACAATTTAAATGATAAAAATGAAGATAAAATCATGAAATATGTTAGATTCTAGATGAAGAACACTTACCCAATCGATTTGTGCGAAAACCCCTTAAAGAATCGCTCAAAACCGAGCTTCACAACTCAAGATATGAATAAGATGGTCTAACCCTCGAGTTGGGAATATATTCTGCCTGTCCAGGGGTTGTTCTTCGTGTTCGCGACACTTCCCCCGCGTTCGCGATGAGTAAATTCCTCGTCAGCGATTTCCGAACTCATTCCAGATAGCCTTTAGTATAATTGAATAACGTTTTGCACACAACTCCAAATGACAAATGGTTTGATTTTCTGAAAACTAGACACCAAGGGCTATAGTTGAAAAGGTTTCTCTATTTCCTGAGTCATTATATATTGCATGATATAAGCTTCCAAAGTCAACCCCGTGCAGCAGAGATTTTTGAACTCTCCCCGGACAGCCTGTAGTGTAACTACCATAACTTTTTGTACAAAAATATAAATTCCAATTAATTCACATTTCTGCAAACTAGACACAAAGGACTACAAATTTTATTTTTGGATCATCTCCAAATTCTTTATAGCTTGTGAGATAGAAGCCTCCCAAGTTAGACCTGTGCAGGCGAGATTTCCTTCTACGCAAACGCGTGCGAGCCTTCCCGAACGCGTAGAACAAACTTCCAGAAGCCAAATTCTTTTTCGCGAACGCGGGAGGCTCCACACGAACGCGAAGAACAACACCAGATATCAGATAATCAGCATCCAAAGTAGCCCAAAATGATCCGAAACACACCCGAAATACACCGAAGTCCCCCGGGACCCCGTCTAAACATACAAACAAGTCATATAACCTAACACGAACTCTCTCGAGGTCTCAAATCATATCAAACAATGCCGAAACGACGAATCACACCATGAATCGAACTATGAACTTCCAAATCTTCCAACTTCAAAAACTTGTGCCCAAACCTATCAAATCAACCCGGAACGACGCCAAATTTTGCAGACAAGTCCAAAATGACATAACGGAGCTGCTCCACTCTCGGAATCGCATTTCGATCCCGATATCACAAAAGTCAACTATGGGTCAAACTTCTCCACTTTCCAAACATCAACTTTTCTAACTTTCGCTGAAACGCCTCAAATTACCCTACGAACCTCCAAATCCGAATCCGAACGCACCCTTAAGTCGAAAATCACCATACGATGCTGTTGAGATCACCTAAAACCCATTCCGGGGCCATTTACTCAAAAGTCCAATTCCGATCAAATTCTCACCGTTTAAACTTCCAAAACTAGATTCCTTCTTCCAATTTGACTTTGAATCATCCGTTAACCGAATTCAACCATGCACTGTCACGATCCAAACCGATGGGCTGTGATGGGCACCCGGTACCTTACTTAACCGAGTACCAACGTAACGTATCTTTTTTATTATACTATCAAGAGTAAATGAGCTAGAAAACCCGTCATGAGATAACAATATAGAACATAAGGGAATACTCAACATATGATGACCCAACATGATATACAAACTTATACATATGACATACGGGCCTTTAAGGCCTACAAGGCCATGCAAGTATCCATACACCTAACATCTGTCTACAAGCCTCTAAGAGTACATAAAATCATAAAGGTCAGGACAGGGACCCGCTATGCCAATCAATACATATCCAAAGCATACTGACCAAATAGGAAACTCCGGAGCAAGTGGAGTGCGCCAACACCTTCGCTGATAGCCTTATAGGAGGACTATCAACCTATCAATCAGGACCTACGGGCATGAAACGCAGCTTGCCTAGGCAAAAGGGACGTCAGTACGAATAAAGTACCAAGTATGTAAGGCAGGAAAGGATAAACAAGAACAGTAATGTAAAGAGTGATAGAGAAGATACAACCTGTAACATCTGAGTGTCTCTGGGGGCTACTGACATGAAATGCATAATACATATATATACATAAACTTTTGAAAACAGACGCCTCTGTGGGCATCATCATCATCATATCATACCTGTCCTCAAAGAGGACTCGGTAAAAAACGTACTCGGCCATCATAAGGCTCGGTAGAATCGTACCCGACCACGTGGAGCTCGGTAAAACCCAACTGATCAGTGGTTGCACAATAGGTGTCGTACCCGGCCGACTATAGCGCCGCTCGGTAGAGCAAAATAGATACATATGTAATGCATGCTGAACTCATGGAATCACATTCTAAACCTTTTGGAGTGACGTATGGTTGTTGCACCTTCTATTAACATTATGGACATCATACCATCAGTATGAACCTCAATAGAATTCAAGCATCATACATACATGCTTAGAATATTTTTAAAAGTAAAGAACAACATGGACAACCTTAGTTGCTAGGAGCAGATTCGTTATGAATTAGCGTATTCATTTCACTTTAGATCATGCCAAAAGAAAGAAGGAATAGCCTTAACGTACCTGAGCAGCAGCTGGAAGCCCTTAAGCAGAAGTTTACTCAACTCATGACTCGGTGATAATCTAGAACTTTAGTCTAATTTATCGACCACATTCTTTATTTGTCATATCTTCTGGTAAAATAATCTTGCGTGAATGAGTCCCCAACCCAATGGCAGTGTTTTTGCTCATGAAGCATCGACTCGAACTCCACTTCGTTATCAAATCTTTTACCAGCATATTTCGCCAATAATCAAGAAATATGTCCCAGGATGATACAAATCATGAATGGCATAATTAAGATCCCACATCTAGTTGGACCAAATCATTGGACAATCATTGCTCCTTGTAAGATGTTTCAACGCAGAGACTTAAATTTGCCCCTTAAATGACTTGTCAGTTCTTAAATATCACAATCCTTTATTGAGATAATCTTCAAAACCATTAACACAATAGTAAGACCAATATTTGGAACTAATTGCTTGGTCTGAGGTAAGGTAGTCTCAAATTCTTTTCAAACCAGATTTCGTGCAATGACCCCTTTGACTAGAACCAGAGAGGCAAAGATGCAACAAAAATATTGCTTCCAATTAGCACCTGCATGGTGTATAAACCTTTTCCACTTCTAGTGACCTGCCTTTTCTATGCTTTTGTTGCTGCTTTGATATGCAAGAAGGGTCGTTGATTAGAGCAACAAGAAATCACTGAGCATGTGGGAGATGGAGTTAGTACAACACTCATGAGTCATGACTAGTATTTTAATAAGGTGACACCTTTCCATATACTATAAGAGTCACCTTGTGGCTTTTTGGACCATTTCATGGGTTGCCACGTGGGGGGGGGGGTGGTTTAATCTTTATCCAAATATATTCACAATTAATTAGGTAATGTCCCGTTACCCGGTAATTAATCAATTACCCGCAAAATTGAGAATTATTCCCACTTACCAATATTACTCACTTTTCACATACCTTATACACCTTACTATAATGGTCATGTGGTACTTGTATGGTAATAGTCCATAAATACCGAGTATTTTAGCTCGAGCTGTATTTTATCCCAATATGCAAAACTTGGACGAAAATTCATTTTCTTTGACTTGTTTCCCCTCTCACCTTCACGAATTTACTTATTACTTGTTTGAAATAGCATAATCCTTATAATCTCCAAATAATCTTTTCCTTAGACTGATGTCAATTACCTTACGACAAATTTAATGGACAACACTACAGGGTGCAACATCATCGTAATGTAGTACTGCGGGACGTGACATCTCACTTCCGGTCTCTTATTAATTTATTTATGGTGTATTTTTATGTACAAAAATATGGGGTGTAACATCATTCCCCCCTTTGGAACATTCGTCCTCGAATGTTGACTAATGCGCTTATCGTTCTCATATCCCATAGCTCTTGCGAATACTTTAGTAGTCATTTTGCCATCTAGGCAACTTTTTTGTGAATAAGTTCAAAGGCCAGGGCATTCCCACCTTTAGGCCTATTTCCCACGCCATGACTTGTGATCGAATTCCTTCCAATCTCGTAACTGCTGCTACCTTCCATTATGCAGTTTCTACGACACTGACCTTGTAAGTGTGCCTATGCGACTCTCTTCTCCTTTTTCCTCCAGCTTTTAGCCAATCTTGAAGTTCATCGCTTGGTATTTTGTCAAACTTACGAATACTACTATATCTTATTTTATAGACCTGGTTATCCATTCGTATGAATTTACTGCATCTACATAGGTCATACTATATTATAACACTTACCTCGATTTCTCGTTACTGAGGTCTGCTACCAAATCTCAAGTTATTTTTATTGCTTATCTCGTACGTATAAATCTATGTCCTCTAACGCCTCCACATTACTGTTCATCTTTAAGAATGACGACCTAATCTCCTCTCATACTTTATAACTTTTACCCATCCATTGTTGATTCACCTCAATTTTGATCCATAATCCACCCCTGATAACTTAACCTTTTATGTAATATTGCAGCTATGATTCACGTTTTATCGGGTGAACATCTGAAATGATTAGATTGATCCACCTAGGGCGATACCCTGCTTTCATTACTGTATCTCACGGCATCCCAATGTGATTCACCTTGTGTGGGTATTTTAATCCTGTCCAATTCATGAGATCCCTTTCTTTTATCCGTCAGATCATTACTTAATTGAAGGCCCAAACGTCATTTTTTTGTCTTTAATAATTACCCCTCGTTCTATTAACAAGGCTTCATTCCATCTCTTCTGAATGTTATTAGTCTTAGGCTCTTTTGAGTTTATTCAGGCTATACTGAACTTTCTTTAACTTAGAGAAACCATTAACTTTCTTGTTTTCATGGGTTTAATCCTGAGGACTTATCTGTTCTCGTCACCTTCTCACTCGCCCTTTCTTGTTCTTACTCCTGTCATAAAACTTTGTCGCTTTACTATACTTTAGCTTGTGACCTATACATATCTATTTATACTATTCGCGGCCTTCCTTCCACTTGCTTGCACCATAGATTTCCTTATGTTGTTTTGAAACATCAAGAGAGACATCACATCGTTTCTAACTATTCTATACTATCATAATCAGGCTTTTCTATACCTAGACCATAGGCTGGAAGATATGCTACTGACGCCGTTGCTATCATTCCCTGATATTGAGTCGCAGTGCCTCTAGTCTTTTACTTGGAGTATGGACCACTCTCATCCTTCTATACTTGAGTATTTCGTACATTGTTAACCTTTACCTTACTTACTTTAAAATTTTACATTGTATCTTCTATCTCTTTCTTGACCTCCCTTCCACCTAGGTGTAATTCATGTCCATAACTTGAAGCTCTATTATAATACTCGCACCTCTGCTACATACAAAATCCGATAGGAGCTTAGTACTGACTTTTTATGAGGCAGGTACTTCTTCTAACTGGATTTCTTGTAGAGCCATTATAGATTATGGTTGTTGTGTTATTTCTCTTGAACATCTGATATTAAGAGTGATTCTGTCATGTTCTCAAGCACAACTTCTATAATTTTTCTAGGTACAACTACTGATTTACTTGGTTGATGTAATTCTTTAGCTTCCTCTTCCTTTCGATCAGCCTTTATGTAGGCTTAAGCTATCTTCCGATCTATGGCTCATGGTATCAGTTATTACCTTAGCCTTTCATGGGCATTATGGAATATCCATGATATAATCTTTTAACAATTCAATCCTTTGTCTATGCCCTGGGCTCAATTCTTCTTTTTAACTTATACCAGAGTCTTCTATGGCTGTATGATTGTCAGCATATGTGTTGCATGGATAATATTCTGGTATCTTATGTACTTTTATAACGTACTCTGGCTCATTAATCGAATAATTCTTTTCATTCCTTCTCAGATCTTTTTTTTTAACACAAGCCATTACTTTTTCGGGTCTTTCTGTCCCCCTTGTTGCGTGCATACTTAGCTTATCTTAGTTCCCGCGCACATTGGAATTCCATACCACTCATATGATCTTGAATATTACTTCTGATTCTTACTTTCCATTTATTTTCCATGGTAGGTGCCTCTTTCTTAAGGAGTACATACAATGTTGTTGTGAGACTATTGTTATAAGTCCATTTTCTCCTTAGGTTACCAAGCTTAGATCGAAGCCTTCTTCCTTACTTCCTCAGCTAGTCTTTCATTGTAGTATTTAGGGAGGACCCTCTGACTCTTGTAAAGCGATGAGCTTATTACATCGTATACTCAACGAAATTGTTGATGTCCTTTCTCGCCTATACTTATCCATGGTTACTTACCTCCATGCCCTTGTTATTGTAGGGTTGCTTCTACTTGATATTTTGACCATCTTTCCATTGGCACTCGCTTTTATTTTCGCAACACTCATATGATACTTTTAGTAACCCCAATTCCTATCTGAATATTTCTCAAGTATTACAATGTCATAACTGCGCGGCTAAATTCACTATACTGGGTTTTACTATATTTATCTTGCACGACCTGCTGATTTGTCTGTATCCTCCTGACTAGCCATCACTAGGCTCTTCCTGAAACAACTACTAACTACTCGTTGTCCCACTCTCATATCAATACTCTGCATAATGTTTCTTGGGTTATTTCCTTTGTCTTAACTCATAACAGCGTTGGCTCTTTATTTATCAATAACATCTCGGTTAGGAACCCTTACTTCCTTTCTTTGGCGTCGTGTCAGCATAATGTTCTGAAATCGTAGCATATGTGTAGGATTTGAATAAGTGCAATCTCATCCCTTTCTTATTTTTTTTTCCGCAGTCTTCCTTACCATTTCATAATTACTAGAACCACTTAATTCTCACTTAATTCCACATCACTCCATATTCCCACTCTTTAGGGGAGCACTAAGATTTAGTGCTACGATGATCTATGTATAGATATTTTACTTCTTCATCTTTGGCATCTTTTCACATCTTCGATGATCCTTACTCGCCTCGCGGTAATTCTTTTGGAGAAAGGATAACAATATTCCTTACTCGCGAGCGTGATACTTAGTTTAACTGGCACATACAGTCCCTTAAGATTAAATTTGCTTACATGGCTTGCTTTAGGGAAGCGTCTTCTTGAATAACCATCCTCTGAATTTCTCATGAATTTTCTTCTATTATTGTCGGAACGAAATCTGAAATTCTCATGATGTCAACCATTATCAAATAATTCAGTCCCTAATTCATGTTTAGTTTATCTTGTTCCCCAGCGCATACCGATTTCTATAACTCTGGGGTTCAACTCTCCCTTCTGATAATCGCGTTGGAGTCACAAACTTATTTCTCGAAATAAGGATATGAATTTATGGCCTATACTCTTTTGTTTTCTTGAGGCCTATCACCTCTCATCTCTTCCTTCACCTGACCATGGACCCGGTAATACGGTCATCTTTTGATCTACCGTTGTCATCCATGTATCGCATCTTACTTATAATTGTTCTTTATCTCTCTCCTCATTACTCTGCTAATATATCTGCCTATTCCTTTCTTCTGAAAACTTCAGCAAAGCATTCTTTTGGTTTTTTTTTTTGCTTCCCTTGCTTCATCCATCGGCTCTTCGGGTTGCTCAACGTCCTTGCTCTACTAGGGATAAGAGTCACACTAAGGTAATACTTATCCCTTCCAGGCTTTCAGTGCCTATTTTCTGAATATTTTTTTTTGATCATGCTAGTATTCACATCAAATTGTAATAGTCTAGAGTGCACCATGTGGGTGTCTCACAAGAAGATCTATTAGCACATTTGTAATACCCTTCGGAAATGTCAACTAACACAACCACTCCATTCACCATTTTGGCCAACTCTAACCTTAGCCAGATCGTGATGTTCCATCCTTTTCTTAAACTACACCTGCTAGCCCCCACAGGGCATAAATGAGTAGGTACGGCCAATTGTAGATACCTCTGTTACTGTTGAATATAACTCAAAAAGCTTATATTCCTCTGCCTGAATTATAAACACCGTTAACCTTTATTAACCAGGCGCCTTGTACTCTTCTTCATCTTACTTCTTTTGCTTGTTGAAACTTGTATTTATCTTCTGAATCTCTCATTGTATTTCACCATTAAGGTGGATAGGTATTCTTGCCTCAAGACTCCTTATCAAGAGGCTTACACCTTTCAGTACGCACATGATTTGTTGAAGACCTCACATTTGCTTATCATAAGCATGATGCAAAGTCGAGTTCCTATGACTCAACTCTTCCATAGCCATGTCTTTTACCAACCGTCTTTCTGGATGTAGGTATCATCTTATTACGGACAAAATAGAAGTTAAGAATTTGAATTCTTATAACTGATCTACCACACGATCTAGAGTATGAAGAAAGTGTGACAGTCCTAAATGCCCTGCAGCCTCCTGCTTATAAGTGTGGTGCACGACACACCGATAAACAAGACTCTACTAGACACGGCTTGTAGACTCCCCAGGACAGAACTGCTCTGATACCACTTTTGTCACGACCCAAACCGATGGGCCGCGATGGGCACCCGGTACCTTACTTAAGCAAGTACCAACGTAATGTATCTTTCTTATTATACTATCATGAGTAAATGAGCCAGAAAACCCGTCATGAGATAACAAGAATAAAAAATAAGTGAATACTCAGCATATGATGACCCAACATGATATACAAACTTATACATATGACATACAGGCCTATAAGGCCGACAAGGCCATGCAAGTATCCATACACCTGACATCTGTCTACAAGCCTCTAAGAGTACATAAAATCATAAGGTCGGGACAGGGCCCCGCTATACAAATCAATACATATCCAAAGCATACTGACCAAATAGGCAACTCCGGAGCAAGTGGAGTGCGCCAACACCTTCGCTGAGCTAATAGCCTAATAGGAGGACTGTCAACCTATCAATCGGGACCTGCGGGCATGAAATACAGCATCCCCAGGCAAAAGGGACGTCAGTACAAATAAAGTATCGAGTATGTAAGGCAGGAAAGCATAAACAAGAACAGTAATGTAAAGAGTGATAGAGAAGATACAACCTGTAACATCTGAGTGCCTCTGGGGGCTACTGACATAAAATGCATAATACATATATATACATAAACTTTTGAAAACATACGCCTCTGTGGGCATCATCATCATCATATCGTACTCGGCCTCAAAGAGGACTGGGAAAAAAATGTACCCGGCCATCATAAGGCTCGGTATAATCGTACCCGGCCACATGGAGCTCGGTAAAACCCAACTGATCAGTGGTTGCACAATAGGTGTCGTACCCGGCCGACTATAGCGCAGCTCGGTAGAGCAAAATCGATACATATATAATGCATGCTGGACTCATGGAATCACGTTCTAAACCTTTTGGAGTGACGTATGGTTGTTGCACCTTCTATTAACATTACGGACATCATACCATCAGTATGAACCTCAATAGAATTCAATAATCATACATACATGCTTAGAATATTGTTAAAAGGAAAGAACAACATGGACAACCTTAGTTGCTAGGAGTAGATCCGTTATGAATTAGCGTATTCATTTCACTTTAGATCATGCCAAAAGAAAGAAGGAATAGCCTTAACATACTTGAGCAGCAGCTGGAAGCCCTTAGGCAGAAGTTTACTCAACTCATGACTCGGTGATAATCCAGAAATTTAGTTTAATTGATCGACCACATTATTATTTGTCATATCTTCCGGTAAAATAATCTTGCGCGAATGAGTCCCCTACCCAATGGCAGTGTTTTCGCTCATGGAGCATCGACTCGAACTCCATTTCGTTATCAATTCTTTTACCAGCATATTTCGCCAATAATCAAGAAATATGTCCCGGGATGATACAAATCATGAATGGCATGATTAAGATCCCACATCTAGTTGGACCAAATCATTAGACAATCATTGCTCCTTGTAAGATGTTTCAACGCTGGGACTTACATTTGCCCCTTAAATGACTTTTAAGTTCTTAAATATCACAATCCTTTATTGAGATAATCTTCAAAACCATTAACACAATAGTAAGATCAATATTTGGAACTAATTGCTTGGTCTGAGATAAGGTAGTCACAAATTCTTTTCAAAAAAGATTTCGTGCAATGACCCCTTTGACTAGAACCAGAGAGGCAAAGATGCAACCAAAATATTGCTTCTAATTAGCACCTTCATGGTGTATAAACCTTTTCCATTTCTAGTGACCTCCCTTTTCTATGCTTTTGTTGCTGCTTTGATATGCAAGAAGGGTCGTTGATTAGAGCAACAAGAAATCACTGAGCATGTGGGAAATGGAGTTAGTACAACACTCATGAGTCATGAGTAGTATTTTAATAAGGTGACACCTTTCCATATACTATAAGAGTCACCTTGTGGCTTTTTGGACCATTTCATGGGCCGCCACGTGGGGGAGGGGTGGGATAAAATATCATGGTATAGCCAGTTTTCACACTGGTCAATGAAAAATAGCCAGCGTTTATCAAGTCAATGAAAAATAGTCACTATTTTGCTGTAACAGGGACCGGTCCAGTATAATATACGGGAGTTCTGGTGCATTTGTGTACGAACTCTAGCATATTATGCTGGACCGGTATACTTTGCTAACTCCTGTAAAAATTGCGGGAGACTGGAGCACCAGTGCTCCAAACCCCAGTATATTATACTGGACAATTATACTTGCTGGAACTCCCGTAAAATTTGCGGGAGTTCCAGCATAATTATGCTTGAACTCCCGTAAAATTTGCGGGAGTTCCAGCATAGTTACTCCTAGGACTACCGTAAAGTTTACGGGAGTTCAAGCATACTTATGCTGGAACTCCCGTAAAATTTGCGGGCGTATTTTTCCGGATTTTGAACAGTGTTTTCGCTCAGATTTAAAGTGGCTAAATTTCGATGACTTTTGAAACTTGGCTATTTTTCAACAACCAGTGGTAAATCTGGCTATTTTTTAATTTCTCCCGAGGGGTGGTGGTTTAATCTTTATCCAAATATATCCCCAATTAATTAGGTAATGTCCCGTTACCCGGTAACTAGTCAATTACCCGCAAAATTGAGAATTATTCCCACTTACTTAAAATATTACTCACTTTTCACAAAACATATACACCTTACTATTATGGTCATGTGGTACCTGTATGGTACTAGTCCATAAATACCGAGTATTTTAGCTCAAGCCGTATTTTATCTCAATAAGCAAAACTTGGAGGAAAATTCATTTTCTTTGACTTATTTCCCCTCTCACCTTCACGAATTTACTTATTACTTGTTTGAAATAGCATAATTCTTATAATCTCCAAATAATCTTTTCCTTAGACTGATGTCAATTAGCTTACAACAAATTTAATGTACAACACTACAGGGTGCAACATCATCGTAATGTAGTACTGCGGGACGTGACATCTCACTTCCGGTCTCTCATTAATTTATTTATGGCGTATTTTTATGTACGAAAATATGGGGTGTAACATGTACGCAAGTCGATCCTCATATTATGAAGCTGTTCCAGACCTTACGCCGCCGACGGAGCATAATTTCTCAAAACGACCGGCCGGGTCGTTACACATTGGTGGTCATTTATCCAGTTACCCATGTCTTCTTTAAAGAAGACTATTTTATTGATCCTTTTTCTATTTGTAGCACTAATGTTGAAAAATTTAGTGTTTGCGTCACCGTCGTTTAACCACAGGACTCTGGACCTTAATTTCCAGTAGTCTTCTTCCAACTGAGGATATCATTATACTGTTGTATAAGGTTATCTTGTAATTGTTGGAGAAAAGGGCTAGCATAATAGTTAGGGTTGTTTTAGGAGGTTTTTTTTTTATGAATATTACCAAAGGTTTCTTTACTCCAAAGTCTTATATCCTCTTCAAAAGAGCTAGTTGCATCGAGTAGGTCTTTATTATTCCAGTTTTTTTCACTAGATTAATAAAATCCGGATGGGAACACCATATTGTTTCTAATGGAAAGGGTTTGTCTATGTGATTGTTATTATTATTTTTCAAGGAAACCAGGATGGGATTATGGTCCGAATATGTCTTAGGGAGGTGTATTACAGAGGCTTGGGGGTATTGATCAAGCCATTCCACATTAGCATACACCTTATATAATCTTTCCATGATTAATCCCTTAGTTTTTTTCCTATGATTTAACCACGTAAATTTGGACCCTTTGAGACCTAGGTCAAGTAATTTACGGTGATTAAGGCTTGCTATAATTTTTCTGGCTCTATTTTGGTTAACAGCTTTTCCTCCAATTTTTTCGTCTGTCCTAGTAACATTGTTAAAGTCTCCCCCTCCCCCTCCCCCTCCCCCTCCCCCTCCCCCCAATTAGCCAAGGCCCTTTATAATTATCAAAAAGGTTTTCTATATTTTGCCAGAGAATATCTCTATTTATCTTTTTAATACTAGCATAAATAGAGCTAAATAACCAAGATTTGTGGTTGGGTTGTACCTCTATCATGGCATGAATTTCCTGATTTTTTCTTGTGAAGTTGTTCACAATAACCTTGTTATGGTTCCATAGGACCACCATTCCTCCAGCTTGACCTTCTGCTGACACCTCTTTCATTTCTGTGAAATTGAACTCTTCCAGAATGGATATATGAGTGGCCATTCTAGTTTCCAATAGGGTAACCATGCTAGGCTTGTGGGTATCCATAATTTCCCTAAACTTCCTTCTAAAGTTAGGATTATTAGCACCTCGTACATTCCAAATGATAAAGTTAATTGGTTGATTCATTGATGAGGGATTGGGTTGGTTGTTGCAGTTGCCCCTCATTGCCATGGCAATGTTTCTCTTGTGGGATGGAACTAGGATGACCATATTTTTTCCTACTGTTGGATTGTGTGGGGGCCTTATATCGAGTGAGCATTTGAACAGGGTCATCCGGCAGCTGATGATGCATTTCTTGTCGAGCCATTCTTTGAAGATTAGAATTTTTACCTCGTTTAGGCTTGAGAATGCCATCCTTGGTTCCCCCTGGTGTTGGATGAGTTCTTCATCCTCCTCTGGACCTTGGTCTTGTTGTTGCATGTTCTCATGAGGCTGAGGCAGAGCTTGTTCTTCTACTTGAGCGGGTAAGTTTTGTTGTTGGAATGGATGAGGTGGTGGGGGTTGCACATCCCAACGAGTGAAGATAGGGTTCACCATTAACATCTCTTCCGTAGCAAAGAATGAAAGGTTGAGAGGAATGTTTGAGGGCATCAGAGTTTGTGGATTCCCCGGAGTATTCCATATGTCTTGCATGTTGTTGACAAGGTTTTGATTCATTGATGGTGCTAATGGCTGCAGGATGTTGTTTATCCACATCTGGTTGATGTAGTTGGTCATTTCTAGATACATGCCTTCTGAGATCAGTTGTGCCAAGTAGTTTGTATTCTGGATGATGAGGACTGAGTCCTGACCATTGATTTGTAAGTTGAATGATATCGCATGCCCCATGAGGCCCAGCTCTATCCAAGAATGGGGCTGATGGTTTGGGGGTTTGGAGGTTGTGGATAAATCACTGGTGAAGTGGGGATTTGTTGTGGTAGTGGAGGGAGATTGCCCATTTGATAGGGACGATGCAGACGTTGGAGTTGAATTAGTCTGTATCTTCTCCGTAGGGTTAGTGGTGTGCGAGGCATTTTGGATGTAAGATGTGACGACCCAACCCGTCGTCACATGTATTACAGCCCCGTTTCCTCCATTTATTGCTCTTTCATGTTTTATTATCAGCAACTGGTGAGTTAGAGTTGAATTGAATTGGTTGGATAGGAAATGAGACACTTAGTCTCTTTAAGGAAGGTTTGGTTTGGAAAAAGTCAACCAAACGCTGACTTATTAGTTAGAAGGCTCGGATGTGAATTCCGGTGATTCGGTTAGCTTCGGGAGGTGATTTGTGATTTAGGAGTGCGATCGGAAGTGATTTCGGAGGTCCGGAGTAGAATTAGGCTTGAATTGGCAAAGTTGGCATTTTGGCGAATTCCGGTGGATAGGTGAGATTTTGATCCGAGGGTCGGAATGGAATTCCGAGAGTTGCAGTAGCTCCGTTAGGTGATTTTGGATATGTGTGCAAAATTTTAGGTCATTCGGAGGTGTTTTGGTCGGGTTTTTGATCGAATGCGTAATTCGGAAGTTTTTAAGAAGCTTAGGCTTGAATTCGATGTGATTTGATGGTTTTAGCGTTGTTTAATGTGTTTTGAGGATGAGAACAAGTTTGAAAACAAGTTTTGAGGATGAGAACAAATTTGTTCGATTGGGTTATGTTTCTTTAGCCTATTGTAATGTATTCGTTGTGGTTCTAATCAGATTCGGCGTGCGAAGAGGTTGATTCGAAAGGCAAAGGCATAGCGAGCTAGACTTGTGGCCGGCTTGAGGTGAGTAATAGATGTAGATGATGACCTGAGGGTTTGAAACCTCGGTATATCACATTGTGGCGCTATATTGAGGCGAGACACGTACTCTATGACGAGTGCGGGGTCGATTGTGACTGGGGATTGTGACCTAGTACGTTTCGATTGATGTTCGTACTATGTTCTTGACTAGAAATTGTTTGGAAATCATCCTACTTGAATTTTATGAATATGTTTAGGGCTTTGTGCCTATCATTTGCATCCTTCAGGGATCCTTATCACTGCTTCCATGATACTTAGCATATTTCATGATATCAGTCCTGAGTTAGACACTGCCTCGAAATGTTTAGTAAATAAATAAAGGTTTAAACACTTAGCTCTATAATTCCTAATAATTGAAACTAAAATGAACAATTTGACTGTGCCCGAGTGGCTTGCATGCATATATATATATATGGACTGAGTGTGGATCGGGCTGCACGCCGCAGCGAATGCTACGATGATATTACGCTTGGGCTGTAGGAGCCCCTCCGGAGTCTGAACCCCCACAGTCAGCGCGGGTACCCAAATGGATCGGGCTACGCGCTGCAGCGGTCATGTGCATTGCATTGCATTCATGCATTTTATATCTGTTGGCCTTAATTGTCATTGTCTGCTGTTGTTTCATCATTTATCGTGCTGAATCGTTGATTATAGCTTTATATTGTAATATTTCGCGATTTCTTACTTTCAGTCATTATATATGTTTATTACTCACTGAGTTGGAAGTACTCACTTTACTCCCTGCACCATGTGTGCAAATTCAGGTGCTCCGGAGACTTAGTGGAGCTGTTTGCTGTTTTCGTGAAGTTTATTTTCAGGAGTTGTTGAGGTAGCTGCCTGACGTCCGCAGGACCTGACTCCTCCCCTTTATTTCATTTATCTTTCCATATCCTAGACTTCTTTATTACTATGGATATATTACTCTGTTACATCTAGAGGCTCTAGACTCGTGACTCCAGATGTATTGGGGAATGTTTGGATATTCGTTATTATTTTCCATACTATTTTATTTAGATTCGGATTGGAACCTTGATATTTGCTATTTTAATCGTATTATTTGTTAACGGATTACGTAATTGGGTTGATAGTATCTAATTGGTCGGGCTCGCCTAGCATTAGTGTTGGGCGCCATCACGATCGGGATTGGGGTCGTAACAAGTTGGTATCAGAGCCTAGGTTACTAGGCCTCGCGAGTCATGAGCCGGTTTAGTAGAGTCTCGCGGAACGGTACGGGGGCGCCAGTACTTCTCCTCGAGAGGCTGCAGAACCTTTAGGAAAACTCCATATTCTTGAAATTCTTGTCGTGCGGCTTTGTGATTCGAGAACTAAATCTCTGTATTCTATTCTCTCGCAGATGGCGAGAACTCGTGCTACCGGACGCGATGGCCGACCACCAGTACCACCCACTAGAGGCCGTGGATGCGGTCGTGGTCGTGGTCGAGGTAGGGTAGCAGAGATAGCACCTGCTGACCCACCAGCTGCCACAGTTCAGGACTAGACTCCAGTTGTCGATGTCCCAGTAGCACCTGTGCAAGCACCAGCAGTGCCTATTGCTATTCCTGGTCTTCAGGAGACCTTGGCACAGATACTATCAGTTTGTACTGGCCTAGCTCAGGCGGTCTCAGCTTCTACTGCAGCAGCTGCTTCCCAGACCGGGGGAAGAAATCAGACCCCTGTTGCTCACACACCTGAGCAGGTTGCCCAGGGATTTCAGACATCGGAAGCAGCCATAGCTCCGCCAGTTGCTCCAGTTGC